>NC_134407.1:208612118-208912118 GCF_038048845.1 Mixophyes fleayi | reverse complement strand
TTGGTCTTTTTGAATTTCACAAATGTTATGTAAAATACAGCAAGCAGCAACCACGTGGGGCACAAGCTTGGTGTCAATGTCAATGCGCTTCAAAAGACAGCGCCAACGTCCTTTCAAGCGCCCAAAAGCATTTTCCACCACCATCCGAGCAGAGCTGAGGGTATGTGTAAAACGGAAATAAAAAGAGAACAGGAGAGGGAGACAAAAAGAGGGGAGAATGAGAGAATAAGACAGAACGAGAGTAACAAATATGAGAAATAAAGAAGGAGAGAGAGAAAGAGACACAGAATTGCATGGAGAGAGAAAACAGAAAGATTAAAAAAAAAAAAAAGAAGAGAAAGAATGAAAAAGAAGAAAAGTGAGAAAAGGAAGAAAGAGAGAAAAGAAAGAGAGAAAAGAAAGAGAGAAAAGAAAGAGAGTAAAGAAAGAGAGAAAAGAAAGAGAGAAAAGAAAGAGAGTAAAGAAAGAGAGAAAAGAAAGAGAGAGAGAAAAGAAAGAAAGAGAAAAGGGAACAAAACAGAGGAAAGGGAACAAAAGAGAGGAAAGGGAATAGAAGACAGAGAGAAAAGAGAAAAAAAAATGAGAAAAGATAAAAGAAAGAGAAAAGAATGAGAGAGTGAGAGGAAAAGAATGAAATAGACAGAAAAAAAGAACTAAAGAGCAAAAAAATAAAGTGAGAAAGAGAAACAAAGACAGGAAAGGGAAAGGAAACAGAGGAAGAAAGAGATATAGAAATTGAGAGCAAAAAAAAAAGTCAAAAGGAGAGAAAGAAAAAGAAGGCAAGAGGAGAGAGAAAAAAGGGAAGAGAGAGAAAGATAAAAAAAAAAGGAAGAGAGAGAGAGAGAGAGAGAGAGAGAGAGAGAGAGAGAGAAGGAAGACGGAGAGAAACAAGGAAAAAAAGAGGAGATAAAAAGAAGGAAAAAGAGAGAAAAAAAGAAGGAAAGGAGAGAAATAGAGAAAAGAGTTTGTTTAACTCAGTGCAGCCTGCCCCCTCTGCCATATCGGCTACCTTGCTTAAACAGCCACAAGGATCTGTGCAGGATTTAAAGTGTTTTGAATTTGAGAGCTCAACAGGGTGTGGTGGCAGAATGTACTTTTTTTGTTTTTAATACGTGCATCGTGTTATACTAACATAGATAGAAAGATGTAACATGTGGCACATTATATTGTTCTCTTGAAGCACAGGCAGCAGCCGTTGCAATGTTTTCAGAGAGGCGAGAAGCAAAATGAGTAAAGATCTCAAAAAACTGCTGAAAAAAGGTGCATGCAAAAAATATATATATATTATTCATATCTGGAGCTCCATTCTGTTTATGTCTGCTTGTTTAAAGAACATCTTCTGACAATCCCACAATTACAAATTGAGTTGTTCATCTCCTTTAACGACTCTGCTTAAAGACAAATTGACATTTTCTCCAGTCACAGTTATTGTAAGGCCAAGCTGTTCCTGGTGCCATCCATGTTTAATGCGGCTGCCAGCTTAATTTTACTTGCTGGCTAATGCTGCCACTTTCTGACACTGCACAATTTACCATTCTGATGCTTACCCACAAATCCATCACAGTACTGCTCCTTCCTAGTATTGACATACTGTGCACTTCAATAGCAATGATCTGCTTATGTCATCCTCTCTCATTAACACCCCCCACCCTACAAAACTGCCCTATGAGCTACTCCCTCCACCTTAATAAGCTAATACATACAAGTCAAAGTTTTACATATTCTATAAAAAGGATTATTGACCCAACATACAAGGTTATCTAACAAAAGCTGCCCATACATGCTTCCATAATGCTGGCACATTCAGGCAACTGGTCCACTATTACAGTACGGGTGCCTCCCAAAATGAGATACGCCATTATAATCCATTCAAAGCTGCTCAAGATCATTATCAGCGATGTTGGAAATTGCTGCCACAATATGACCACTATCTGCCTGTGTACTCAGTCATTTTCCAACCACATAATCTAGTGTTAACCAGAAGTGATCCAGAGACTTGGGGTTATATTTACTAAACTGCGGGTTTGAAAAAGTGGAGATTTTGCCTATAGCAACCAATCAGATTCTAGCTATCATTTATTTAGTTAGTGCACGCTACAAAATGACAGCTAGAATCTGATTGGTTGCTAGAGGCAACATCTCCACTTTTTCAAACCAGCAGTTTAGTAAATATACCTCTTGGTCTAAGCACCCAATGGGCGTAACTAGTCCATTTTGGTCACCTATGTGTGCAGCAAAACGGAACAGTAGTTTGGTCGTTTGGATCGGATGCATGTGGCCAGCTTATGAGGCACTGTCTGTGTCCTTTAACGGAAATAAATAAAGTCTGCTGCACACAGACCAATTGAAGGGGCTTTTACGCGCCTCAACTTAGGTGGGGCTTCCTATCCTAGGAACCATGTCATTTTCTGAACTCTGCATGGTGTGGTGGATTGCTATAATGGTCAGTCTCTGTAATGATATCTGAGCATCAGAAAATCCAACACATGACCAGAAACTGTTAACAATGCCAGGGCTCGCTTCCAATTTCTGGCCAGCGGTCATTTCTAGTTGTTAATGGGATCCCATCTTCTTCTGGTGTTCAGAGAACATTGTAGAGTCTGACCAGCAGATGTCTCCAATAACTGTAGGTACAAACTGAATTGAGCTAATAACTGGGGCTCCTAGGACCACACACCCAAGGCCCCCACTCTGTTTTTCCGATCATACCCTGCTAAGTTCTTCTATACATGCACCTCCTCTGTGCATGGTCAGAACAGTAGAATTGGGTCCATGGGAGAATGACAAGGTATCAAATTTTGCTATAGTGCCAAGCGATGGCCATATCATGTCCCTGTGCGGAACCTCAGATCTCCAGGTGCTGCATTGAATGTATTACATCTCCTTCACTTTAAAACTCTAACTAGAGTCCATTCACCTTCTGTTCCAAACTATGTCCCTGTACTGTTATCATGGGCCACTCAATTAGGCTCCATACTTCTACAATGCTGATGTATATGTTGGCACTTGTAAATATGTCAAGTCTGAATGCGCACCTGTCACCTTGTGCACTACGCATTAAGCAAAAAACAGGGTTCCAACCGAACCCCACTGACCCAGAAAATAACATCTGATTCAGTGCACTGTGCTCTTTTTTGAGCATGCTTCCTTAAGCTGTATAGTAGGAGACCTATGAGTTATAGAGGAAGACGGCCTGGGAATAAACATAAAGCAACCTGCCAAAGTACAGAGCTCACACCCAGCAGCTTCCTCTATACCTATCCTATGACTAGGAAAGCATAGTGCACTATAGCATTCTGTATTAAGTGTTCTTTCCTGGGCAAACAGTGTTCTAGACATAATATACAATGCACTATGTAGTAAAGCAAAAAGCCATACAAAAAATAAAGGACCTGGGGGTATATTTACTAAACGGCGGGTTTGAAAAAGTGGAGATGTCGCCTATGGCAACCAATCAGATTCTAGCTGTCATTTTGTAGAATGCACTAAATAAATGACAGCTAGAATCTGATTGGTTGCTATAGGCAACATCTCTACTTTTGCAAACCCGCAGTTTAGTAAATCTAGCCCCTGGTGTCACGTCTAATTTAAGAGAAGTTTCAACCTTCAGATTTGAATTTATTTGCTTGTACACGCCATCCCGGAACTTTTAATAAATACTTTGCTTCATCTTATAAGACTTCCTTCTAACAATGGTTAGTTTTCATTCCCTATGAATAGGACAAAAAGTTGCTCTCTTGGTACAAAGGTATTAAAGGCACAGAGCTTAGCAGACCGAAGTTGCATCTCTGGCCAACGCAAATGCACAATTCTGCATGACTGAAAAGTCTAAGGGGTGCAAGCAAAAATAAGTGAATTAAGCATATTTTAATATGCAATCATTGCTGTAGATTTCCTAAATTGAATTGTGTTTTCTCGCACTCCCCGGTAAAAGAATGTCTGGGCCAATTCACTTGTAATTAAATTGACCCCTATATTTTTTACATCAGTGTTTGTTAACGATCTGTACTAAGATTTCCCCATAATGTAAAGTGCTGGGTAATAAGTTGGCATTATTAAATATTGGATGACTATTATTATTAATAATACAGCATTGTATGTATTAAACATTGCAATACGACATGCACAGGTTTGAAAAGTTGTCTGAAAGTGGAAAGCCACTTAAATGGGTGCCGCTTACTGTTTAATCAGTGTCTTAATTAAATATAACTTGGCTAACGAACCAATGTGTAAATGACATCTTTATGTTCTCAAACTTTGCTACCTAGATGTGCAAGTCAATTTCTAACAATGCAAAGTGAACAGATATTGATGCACCTAAACCTGCGACATGATAATGTGGCACATTTGAAAAACCTAAAGATAATTGTAATCTATTCTCTTGAATAGCTCTCTTAAGAGCGGCCGATCTAGAACGTCTGGATGCACAGGAATCTGAATACCCTGCGACATCCTCATCTTGCACGGTGAGAAGGCAGCGGGATTATGTAATTTGTAGCAATGTTTTGGGGCAAACATTTTAGAAAAGTCGCACACATAACCAGCATACATGAAGTTTATGTACATTTCCTACAACAGGTGCTGAATAAGAACAAGCTGCATGTATATATATATATATATATATATATATATATAATTATTATTAATATATATATATATATATATATATATATATATACAAAAATAATAATTATAATAAAAAATCTTAAAGATTTTATACACGTGGAACCCTTTTTGCCATTATATTATTTTACCAGCAACTTTATCAGAACACGTCAATGTGTGCCTTTTGTAAGATATCCCCAATTGTGTCTCTAAATTCCTGTCAACAGAAAAAGGACAAGGAGTCACAGTATATATAGTTATACAAAACTTTGCTAAGCCGTCCTGCCATCTGTGGAAAAAAAAAGGCAATGTGGGACCCTCTAAGTCTTACTTAGATATAAAATTTTAAAGAACTCATGTTAGGTTGAGCAACAGGGTTAATGAAGCCACTTCTTGTATCATAATGTTGTAAATAATCAGTATGTGATGGGCTCTCAGCATCCTTGCAGTACAAGTGCAGGGACTCTGGGATGCTGCTTCAGGGCTACCTGCAGGATGTTCTGCATCACCTATGTAGGCCTCTCACATCACTGCTCCCATTGTGAGCTGCACCTCACAGCAGCCCCCTTGTGCCCGGGCCTCTCACCAGCCACAGGCTGCTCCTCGTCGGCCTCCGTACCCTCACATACCTGCCAGTAGTCTGCTGCCAGTATCTATCCTCTGCCCCGCTGCCCGGGACCGGAGACTATCCCGCAGGAGACGGGAGGATCCCTCTGCGCATGCGATGGGGACCACACAGGCAGCCAGGGAGCCCACTGCGCAGGCCTCAAAAAGATTCGGTCAGGGGAGCCCCGTTCTGTAACCAGGACAACCGGGATGCTTGATATGACGTCGTATCAACGGTCCTCGGCGGCCATTATTGTGCAGGGAAGGGGCCCTGAGAGGGTGACTGGGTCCAGGGAGACAGAGGATGGATAGGTCAGTTAGACTGGAGCACTGTATTACATGGATGTAGACTAGAGTGATGGCTATAGATGATAGGGTCTGTTGGACAAAGCTGCAACTTCCCTCTGATTTGCAATAACATTTATTTTGCTCTATTTGGATTTCAGGATTTCCCAGTTACATTTTATCATGTTGACATATCTGTTGGGTACCCACACACCGCACAACTCTATGGGGCCAATTCAATTCTGCCGAGAATAACGCAGCGTTAGCAGGTTTAAAAAACTGCGCATAATTACCCTTAATACGGTGGATTTTTACTCGCGGCTCCCTGAGTTGCGAGATGAAATCCAGGCTAAAATTACCGTATTAACGGTAATACTGTTAACGTCGCGCTATTCACAGCAGAATTGAATTGGCCCCCATGGGGGGAATTCAATTGGCCGCGTTACTGTCAAAAGTAACGCGGCTTGCGCACTATTACCTTTATTACGGTACCTTTAACGCAGGGGCGGATCTAGGAAACTGCTATACCCGGGGCGATGTAGGGGGGCGATTTAGTCCCCGCCCCCTTTCCGACTTCTAAGGCTGCCGGCGGCTGCACAGTATGTGCAGGTCCGCTCGGCAGTGACAGTGTGCTGCCTGGCTGCTGTGATTGTGTTTAAAACACAATGAGAGCAGCCGGGCAGCACACTGTCACTGCTGAACGGACCTGCACAGTGTGCAGCTGTCGGCAGCAAGCCCCTGATCGCCCCCCCCCCTGGATCCGCCACTGCTTTAACGCCAGCTTTCTGCTCGCACGGTAATACTTTTAACGCTGTGTTACTTTTGCGAGTAACATGGCTAATTGAATATGCCCCTAAGTATCAAAATATATTCAAAAACGACATTTTCATTGAGCAAATTGTACTCACACAGAACTATACAAAATCTAAACCACATAAACTTGATATAGTGACCCTGCTCCAAAAGGACATTACATTAATAGTGATCACTCAACCTGCCCAGCTCACAGCACAGCCATATAACTGTTATCATGTGCTGGGTGATCAAAATTGCACAATCTTTCTATTAAGATCTTTTGTATGACACACTTATTGATCATTGTAAGATCTGATTGAATATCATTATTATTGTTTATTTATAAAGCACTGACGTGGTACGGTTGGGTTGAGGAGAGACAGTGCGAGGTGGAGATATGAAACGTATAAGTCATTGTAGAAATCTTAAGACAGCTGCTGGCAACCATAACCACCCAGCACCATTTATCTTAACTGAACCCGTTGTCGCTTTTGTGCTGCATGTGGCACTCTTGTGATAACATTTACTTTTTGGATTTAATGAGGTCTCTTCTATGTGGTTCAACCTGTTTATCAAGTCTGTTGTTATATATAAAAAGGGAAAGTTATCTAAAGTCAACATGGACTGCCAGGAACAACAAGTATATTGTTGGTTGACCGGTACTGAGCAGTCAAAAGGAGGATATAATGTCCCCCAAAGAAGGACTAATAGATACATTTGTTACACTGAGACCTTGAGTGGTTCCAACTCTTCTTGTAGTGATTGTTGAGGTATCGGGGTACACCGATACTTCTAATAATCACCTTCAATGTTGATCATTCAGATATCAGCAATCAGTTAACTGGAGAACAGAAAGACAACTTGACACATTGGTTGAATGAAGCCAAGCAGCTATGATTCTATTCTGTTGTAGATCTCTTAGCGTGCTTATAGGAAAAATCTTATAAGGGGTGCAGCATTATCAACAAATCATATTTGAGATTTAACAATATTGCATGCAAAGCATAAAGTTATTTCCAAAGATATATTTAAGTTATATGTCTGAAAAAGGTGGGATATTTCTATAACCTTTATTTATTATTCTATTGTTCTAGTGCTGTACGTGTGTGTGGGCTTATCTTCTAAATACATCAAAGTCACATTCCATTTAGCTTCTTTTGCCGAGTTTGCATATTAGAATAACCATGTCCACTCAGAGAAGGACAAGTCTGTAGACTACTGCAAACCATAAAGAAGGTCATGTCAAGTTCATGTGCTCCAAACTCTGTGTAAATGTTTAGTTATTTATTATTAAGTGTTCATAGATCCTCACATGATAATGAATATACAGACCAGGAGCCTGCAATAGCAGCTGGTGCAAAAAAAAAAAATCCCTTTAGGGGTGCGAACATCAGCACAACTGAGAGGTGCAAAAGAACTAGGAAGGGGGTCACTGGAAGACGGCGGTACAAACTTCTGCCCCGAACAAGAATCTAGTATTTAATTTTTCTGGCTGTCAAAACTAAAGTCCTACTTGGCAGCAGTGTCAAAAAATATATTTAGCACTCCCAAGTGCTTATGGGGCGTCCCCCATTCTTTTGCATGAATTTTTCTGGCTGTCAAAAAAGTCCTATTTGGCAGCAGTATCAAAAAAAAATATTTAGCACTCTCAAGTGCTTTTGGGGTGTCCCCCATTCTTTTGCACAAATTTTTCTGGCTGTCAAAACTAAAGTCCTATTTGGCAGCAGTATTTCTACAATTTTTTGCACTACAAGTTGTTTGGGCTCATTAAAATGAATTCAAAGCCGTCCACATATGAGCAGAATCAGCAACCAGGTTCTGTCACCAGTCCTGATGGTAGTGTTCCCAGTACGTCATCTGGGAAAGGCGATGTAAAAGTACATAGTCTTTTTAAATCTGGGAAAAAAACACACACCCCAAAAAAATTACAGTGTTGAAGCGAAAAAGAAATGTAACTGAGGAAAAGTTAAGAGCGGATAAAAAAATAGATAGCCACCAAACTACCTTGGTCCATTTATTTTTACTCTCTAATTCTACAGTTTATGCAGGCTGCTTTTTTTCTATTCAACTACAAGTGGAGGGAAGGGGTGGGGGGGGGGCATAGATAGCCACCAAACTACCTTGGTCCATTTATTTTTACTTTCTAATTCTACAGTCTATGCAAGCTGCTTTTTTTCTATTCAACTACAAGTGGAGGGTGTAATATACACCCAAAGACGATGGCTACATTGCCAATAGTCAAAGATGGAGGAGGTAGACAACCAGGTTTGTCTGTATAATTTGCAGGCAAGTGTTCGAATTAAGGACGGCCTACCAGGGATTAAACTGTTTTGTTCATAATTTATTAGCTTTAGAATTACCTCAAAAAAACCAAAACCAAAACACGCAATGACGGTTTGGCAAAACCAAAACACGACTGTAATCCAGATCCAAAACCAAAACACGGGGGTCAGTGAGCATCTCTAGTTTTTACACACATCAGTCTATTCGCTAGGGATGTCTGCCTAGTCATCATGTTGCTTAGCACGCCCCTGGCAGCACAATGATGATGTCACACTGGGTCCGGTCTGTCCTGCGCTGCTGCACACCCGGATAAGACACTATTTTGGCTGAGCAATTTATATAAATGTTGTATCCCTGAGGAAAGTTAATAGACCTGAAACATCAGAACACAGCAACTGGAATTTTTCAGAGCTATATCACATGCAGGCTAATATACAGAGTCTAATATGCACTGCCATATATACATCATACTTGCCTACTTTCAGGCAGTGCAGTCCGGGAGAGGGGCGTGACTAGAGGGTGGGAGAGGGTGGGGCACGGTCAATCGCTCCGCCCCTCTGACACATTCCGTTTTGTCGCGAGGGGCGGGACCAAAATGATGCGATTCACCGCAAATCGCGTTATTTTGGCCAGGGAATTGCGCTATGCGGGAATTGCGCTATTTGCCTGCTCTCCCAGGAGTCCAGGAGACTGACTCGGATTTGGGGAGTCTCCCGCACATTCCGGGAGAGTTGGCAAGTATGATGTCAATATACTACCAAGTGACCTATTCTTAGCACAGGTTTCAGTGGTGCACGCAGGGGGGGTTTCTGGCTCTCCAGAAACCCCCCCCCCCCTCTGCTAAAAAGTGCCCTACATATAGGCACTGTAGTATACAGCAGCCGCGGCGCTGTCTAAGAAGCGTCCGCGGCGGTGCTGTATTGTATACAGCACCAACGCTTCTTTGACAGCGCCGCGGCTGCTGTATACTACAGTGCACCCGAAACAAAGCTGGCGCGGAAGGTCTCTAGGATTTTTTTTTTCGGGGTGGAGGAAACCCCCCCTGAAAAATCCTCCGTGCGCCCCTGGGTTTATCAAAAAAATTATTTTACTTATTTTAAATGACTACTTAATTTACACTGTATGTGTATATAATGTATTTTACTAATGCTTTCTTGTATACAATGTTTAGGTCCATGCAACAGATGCCAAATTTTTTGTGTGTGCTGTTGAGATTCAGTAGTTGACTGTCAGTTGTCCTCTGACACGGTATGTCCTCTCTTCCCCGGGGCAAAGTGTAGGAGACCTTTGTTTATGGCCATTGCAATGTCATTCCTTGGGGATAAAATGGGTCATTCACAAATTCATTCTTGGGTCTACTGGTTCAACTTCGACAATCTTGGGCCTGATTCATTAAGGAAAGTAAAGCAAAAAAAATGAGTAACTTAGAACCTTGTTAAAACCATGTTGCATTGTGGGGTGAGGTAAATTTAAAATGTGAGCACAGATTTATAATTGGGATAGAACATTTCCTAGATCAACTTTTAATGTCAGTATAAAAATAAATCTATCAAGTATTTGCATCCTACATGAAAAAACAGCCAGTATTTTCCTTAGGTGCAAAATAATAAACTCTTTTGCACCCCCTTGCATTGTAACATGGTTTTGCCAAGGTTCAAAGTTACTCATTTCTTTGCTTTACTTTTCCTTAATGATTAAGGTCCCTTATAATCATGTGCTTGTATTGGTGCCCGTACATGAATGTAGTAATGCATGCGGACCTGAGTGGTGTGAGTAATTCCACTGGGTAGTTGACTGAGTCTTCATCATTCATTGTCTGCTTGGTGGGCCTGAGTCATTAAGGAGAGCAAAGCACAAAAAAAAGGAGTAACTTTGCACCTGGGTAAAACCATGTTGCATTGGAGGGGGAGGTGAATTTAAAATGTGGGGACAGATTTATAGTTGGATAGGTCATGTCCTAGATCAACTTTAAATTTCAATATAAAAATAAAGCTATCAAGTATATGTGTGCTACATGAAAAAGCAGACAGTATTTTCTTTACATGCAAATTAATAGACTAATTTTGCACCCTTTGCATTGTAATATGTTTTGTCCAGGATCAAATTTACTTTTTTTCTTGCTCTCCTTAATGGTCCGGTATGTCATCTCCTCGATGGGGAAAAAAAATAGACCCGTAGATGGCTGTGGCATCCTTTGGTGTTAAAATAGCTCATTCTCAAATGGTTCAACTTGGGCAGCCTATAGTCATGTGCTTGTAAAAAAAAGAATATAGTGTTATTAAATATGGTCCTACACTAACCTAACACAGGGCCATCTTTACCATTGGGCATGATGGGCAGGTGCCCGGGGGCTCCACAGGCAAGGGGGCCCCATAGACAGGGCTCTTAAGTAAAATAAATAATCCTGCAAAAAAAATAATCCTGCAGATATATCTATATCTATCTATATATCTATATATATATATATATATATATATATATGATACACATATATACAGGTAGGGGCCCCGCTGCACTGCTTTGCCCGGGGGCCCATAATGTTGATAAGGTGGCCCTGACCTAACACTCTATTATGACATCATATGATGGTGTCATGTGGCCTCAAGGTGGAGCAAGTCAAACGTTTTGCAGAATGAATGCTCTACCTAGGCTCCACTGAAAGTGTTTCAGACTTTATAATCTAAAAGCTGTCTGATTTCCAAATTCCTACTTTCGAGGACTTCCGTAAGTAGATTAAACATGGTGAGTATAACACTCTATTCCTACTTCTGGTTAGGCCCTCACTGAGTGGAGTATTTGGGGCGGGACTGTTCCTGGTCCCAAGTACTCGTAGTCCCGCACCCTTGGCAAGAGCAAAGCGAGGTGTTGGCAGACCGGGTTGAGTGAAGGTCTCTTCTCCTTGCCATAGCCTCGGACAGTCCTTTTCTGGTAGGCACGGCCTTAATTTCTGTTTCTCCGTTAGAGGGAAGTGGAGTGAGGTGACAGAGGTTCGGTTGCTGTCTGCTGGGATAGGAGAGCGGCTGGGGTGACTCAGAAGCGGACGGATGGTGGCCATTGTATGGAAGGTAAGATATTTGTGTGCGTCTGTCCTGTTCCCCGCAGGTGGTTACACGGAGATATGTGTGTGTGTGTGTGGTGTAGATGTGAGGAGGTGTGTGTGTGTGTGTGTGTGGTGTAGATGTGAGGAGGTGTGTGTGTGTGTGTGTGGTGTAGATGTGAGGAGGTGTGTGTGGTGTAGATGTGAGGAGGTGTGTGTGGTGTAGATGTGAGGAGGTGTGTGTGTGATGTAGATGTGAGGAGGTGTGTGTGTGGTGTAGATGTGAGGAGGTGTGTGTGTGTGTGTGTGGTATAGATGTGAGGAGGTGTGTGTGTGGTGTAGTTGTGAGGAGGTGTGTGTGTGATGTAGATGTGAGGAGGTGTGTGTGTGGTGTAGATGTGAGGAGGTGTGTGTGTGTGTGTGTGGTATAGATGTGAGGAGGTGTGTGTGTGGTGTAGATGTGAGGAGGTGTGTGTGTGGTGTAGATGTGAGGAGGTGTGTGTGTGATGTAGATGTGAGGAGGTGTGTGTGGTGTAGATGTGAGAAGGTATTTGTGGTGTAGTTGTGAGGAGCTGTATGTTTGTGGTGTAGATGTGAGGAGGTGTTTGTGGTGTAGTTGTGAGGAGGTGTTTGTGGTGTAGATGTGAGAAGGTGTTTGTGGTGTAGATGTGAGGAGGTGTTTGTGGTGTAGTTGTGAGGAGGTGTTTGTGGTGTAGATGTGAGAAGGTGTTTGTGGTGTAGATGTGAGGAGGTGTTTGTGGTATAGATGTGAGGAGGTGTGTGTGTGGTGTAGATGTGAGGAGGTGTGTGTGTGGTGTAGTTGTGAGGAGGTGTGTGTGTGGTGTAGTTGTGAGGAGGTGTTTGTGGTGTAGTTGTGAGGAGGTGTGTGTGTGGTGTAGATGTGAGGAGGTGTTTGTGGTGTAGATGTGAGGAGGTGTTTGTGGTGTAGATGTGAGGAGGTGTGTGTGTGGTGTAGTTGTGAGGAGGTGTGTGTGTGGTGTAGTTGTGAGGATGTGTGTGTGTGGTGTAGATGTGAGAAGGTGTTTGTGGTGTAGATGTGAGAAGGTGTTTGTGGTGTAGATGTGAGAAGGTGTTTGTGGTGTAGATGTGAGAAGGTGTTTGTGGTGTAGATGTGAGGAGGTGTGTGTGTGGTGTAGTTGTGAGGAGGTGTGTGTGTGGTGTAGTTGTGAGGATGTGTGTGTGTGGTGTAGTTGTGAGGATGTGTGTGTGTGGTGTAGTTGTGAGGAGGTGTGTGTGTGGTGTAGATGTGAGGAGGTGTGTGTGTGGTGTAGTTGTGAGAAGGTGTTTGTGGTATAGATGTGAGGAGGTGTGTGTGTGGTGTAGTTGTGAGGAGGTGTTTGTGGTGTAGTTGTGAGGAGGTGTGTGTGTGGTGTAGATGTGAGGAGGTGTTTGTGGTGTAGATGTGAGGAGGTGTTTGTGGTGTAGATGTGAGAAGGTGTTTGTGGTGTAGATGTGAGGAGGTGTTTGTGGTGTAGATGTGAGGAGGTGTGTGTGTGGTGTAGTTGTGAGGAGGTGTGTGTGTGGTGTAGTTGTGAGGATGTGTGTGTGTGGTGTAGATGTGAGAAGGTGTTTGTGGTGTAGATGTGAGAAGGTGTTTGTGGTGTAGATGTGAGAAGGTGTTTGTGGTGTAGATGTGAGAAGGTGTTTGTGGTGTAGATGTGAGGAGGTGTGTGTGTGTGTGTGTGGTGTAGATGTGAGGAGGTGTGTGTGGTGTAGATGTGAGGAGGTGTGTGTGGTGTAGATGTGAGGAGGTGTGTGTGTGATGTAGATGTGAGGAGGTGTGTGTGTGGTGTAGATGTGAGGAGGTGTGTGTGTGTGTGTGTGGTATAGATGTGAGGAGGTGTGTGTGTGGTGTAGTTGTGAGGAGGTGTGTGTGTGATGTAGATGTGAGGAGGTGTGTGTGTGGTGTAGATGTGAGGAGGTGTGTGTGTGTGTGTGTGGTATAGATGTGAGGAGGTGTGTGTGTGGTGTAGATGTGAGGAGGTGTGTGTGTGGTGTAGATGTGAGGAGGTGTGTGTGTGATGTAGATGTGAGGAGGTGTGTGTGGTGTAGATGTGAGAAGGTATTTGTGGTGTAGTTGTGAGGAGCTGTATGTTTGTGGTGTAGATGTGAGGAGGTGTTTGTGGTGTAGTTGTGAGGAGGTGTTTGTGGTGTAGATGTGAGAAGGTGTTTGTGGTGTAGATGTGAGGAGGTGTTTGTGGTGTAGTTGTGAGGAGGTGTTTGTGGTGTAGATGTGAGAAGGTGTTTGTGGTGTAGATGTGAGGAGGTGTTTGTGGTGTAGATGTGAGGAGGTGTGTGTGTGGTGTAGATGTGAGGAGGTGTGTGTGTGGTGTAGTTGTGAGGAGGTGTGTGTGTGGTGTAGTTGTGAGGAGGTGTTTGTGGTGTAGTTGTGAGGAGGTGTGTGTGTGGTGTAGATGTGAGGAGGTGTTTGTGGTGTAGATGTGAGGAGGTGTTTGTGGTGTAGATGTGAGGAGGTGTGTGTGTGGTGTAGTTGTGAGGAGGTGTGTGTGTGGTGTAGTTGTGAGGATGTGTGTGTGTGGTGTAGATGTGAGAAGGTGTTTGTGGTGTAGATGTGAGAAGGTGTTTGTGGTGTAGATGTGAGAAGGTGTTTGTGGTGTAGATGTGAGAAGGTGTTTGTGGTGTAGATGTGAGGAGGTGTGTGTGTGGTGTAGTTGTGAGGAGGTGTGTGTGTGGTGTAGTTGTGAGGATGTGTGTGTGTGGTGTAGTTGTGAGGATGTGTGTGTGTGGTGTAGTTGTGAGGAGGTGTGTGTGTGGTGTAGATGTGAGGAGGTGTGTGTGTGGTGTAGTTGTGAGAAGGTGTTTGTGGTATAGATGTGAGGAGGTGTGTGTGTGGTGTAGTTGTGAGGAGGTGTTTGTGGTGTAGTTGTGAGGAGGTGTGTGTGTGGTGTAGATGTGAGGAGGTGTTTGTGGTGTAGATGTGAGGAGGTGTTTGTGGTGTAGATGTGAGAAGGTGTTTGTGGTGTAGATGTGAGGAGGTGTTTGTGGTGTAGATGTGAGGAGGTGTGTGTGTGGTGTAGTTGTGAGGAGGTGTGTGTGTGGTGTAGTTGTGAGGATGTGTGTGTGTGGTGTAGATGTGAGAAGGTGTTTGTGGTGTAGATGTGAGAAGGTGTTTGTGGTGTAGATGTGAGAAGGTGTTTGTGGTGTAGATGTGAGAAGGTGTTTGTGGTGTAGATGTGAGGAGGTGTGTGTGTGGTGTAGTTGTGAGGAGGTGTGTGTGTGGTGTAGTTGTGAGGATGTGTGT
The DNA here is from genome assembly GCF_038048845.1 of Mixophyes fleayi. Taxonomy (NCBI): domain Eukaryota; kingdom Metazoa; phylum Chordata; class Amphibia; order Anura; family Limnodynastidae; genus Mixophyes; species Mixophyes fleayi. The sequence continues at coordinate 208,897,224 of NC_134407.1, read as the reverse complement.
GTGTGGTGTAGTTGTGAGGATGTGTGTGTGTGGTGTAGATGTGAGAAGGTGTTTGTGGTGTAGATGTGAGAAGGTGTTTGTGGTGTAGATGTGAGAAGGTGTTTGTGGTGTAGATGTGAGAAGGTGTTTGTGGTGTAGATGTGAGGAGGTGTGTGTGTGGTGTAGTTGTGAGGAGGTGTGTGTGTGGTGTAGTTGTGAGGATGTGTGTGTGTGGTGTAGTTGTGAGGATGTGTGTGTGTGGTGTAGTTGTGAGGAGGTGTGTGTGTGGTGTAGATGTGAGGAGGTGTGTGTGTGGTGTAGTTGTGAGAAGGTGTTTGTGGTATAGATGTGAGGAGGTGTGTGTGTGGTGTAGTTGTGAGGAGGTGTTTGTGGTGTAGTTGTGAGGAGGTGTGTGTGTGGTGTAGATGTGAGGAGGTGTTTGTGGTGTAGATGTGAGGAGGTGTTTGTGGTGTAGATGTGAGAAGGTGTTTGTGGTGTAGATGTGAGGAGGTGTTTGTGGTGTAGATGTGAGGAGGTGTGTGTGTGGTGTAGTTGTGAGGAGGTGTGTGTGTGGTGTAGTTGTGAGGATGTGTGTGTGTGGTGTAGATGTGAGAAGGTGTTTGTGGTGTAGATGTGAGAAGGTGTTTGTGGTGTAGATGTGAGAAGGTGTTTGTGGTGTAGATGTGAGAAGGTGTTTGTGGTGTAGATGTGAGGAGGTGTGTGTGTGGTGTAGTTGTGAGGAGGTGTGTGTGTGGTGTAGTTGTGAGGATGTGTGTGTGTGGTGTAGTTGTGAGGATGTGTGTGTGTGGTGTAGATGTGAGAAGGTGTTTGTGGTGTAGATGTGAGAAGGTGTTTGTGGTGTAGTTGTGAGGAGGTGTTTGTGGTGTAGATGTGAGGAGGTGTTTGTGGTGTAGTTGTGAGGAGGTGTGTGTGTGGTGTAGTTGTGAGGAGGTGTGTGTGTGGTGTAGTTGTGAGGAGGTGTGTGTGTGGTGTAGTTGTGAGGAGGTGTGTGTGTGGTGTAGATGTGAGAAGGTGTTTGTGGTGTAGATGTGAGAAGGTGTTTGTGGTGTAGTTGTGAGGAGGTGTTTGTGGTGTAGATGTGAGGAGGTGTTTGTGGTGTAGTTGTGAGGAGGTGTTTGTGGTGTAGTTGTGAGGAGGTGTTTGTGGTGTAGATGTGAGGAGGTGTTTGTGGTGTAGATGTGAGGAGCTGTGTGTGTGGTGTAGATGTGAGGAGGTGTTTGTGGTGTAGATGTGAGGAGGTGTTTGTGGTGTAGTTGTGAGGAGGTGTTTGTGGTGTAGTTGTGAGGAGCTGTGTGTGTGGTGTAGATGTGAGGAGGTGTTTGTGGTGTAGTTGTGAGGAGGTGTGTATGTGGTGTAGATGTGAGGAGGTGTTTGTGGTGTAGATGTGAGGAGCTGTGTGTGTGGAGTAGACATATAGATGGTAACATTAATTACTGCCAGCTAGTGTTTGAACTCACACATATAAAGGTGAGGAGCAGGGTTAGTCTTTTATATACATATATATACAGTAGATAAGGAAATTGCTTTCCTATCCTCCCAGCCAGGGCCTATATTGCAATACCTGACCAAACAGAAATCTGTTCTAAATATATTGGCTATATCATCTCTAGGATACAACCTACATCCAGGCCCTCTGGATTATCATACAATATCTAATTGTATGTACTGTCTAGCATGACTGTTTATACTTTCAGACTTGTGAATTTCATTGTTGAGAACATCTGAACAGAACAGAAGAAAGAGGGTGTCAGATAATTGCATTAATCAACTTCTTAAAAATAAGCAGCCCAATCATACTGAAGTAATACTCATTTTATGCCACAAGTGGTCCTCATACCTCTATAAGCCAAACCCAAGATTTTCTATTCTGCCATTATACTACAAATAATCCTTCAATTTGTGGAGACTAATGTGATAGTCCTATAATTCAATAATAAGGCTTTGCTGCCCTCAAGTGGTTATTTGTGAAATGCCAGTGATCTTCTGGAAATAACAACTTCTTTTCAAAAAACCTTATGTGTCATCTCTACATTATTATAAACAGTGGTTGAAGTGGAAATTTAGAAGTCGTGGCATGAGAAATGTAAGTGAATGGAATCTGATAGTGTTACAATGAAGGCTGTAGGAGAAGTGGCTGTATGGCATACCACCGTATACACCCCCACATTAACCACTGATTAGAAAGATATAATTGCTATTAATTAATAAATAACATTTGAAAAATGAAGGTTAAGCCTGCTTGTCCTCCCCTCTTGCCAGTGGTTTATGTGCATGTTATATATGTGTATATCGATATATGTGGATTATGATTTAGTGGGCACAGTTCTTAAATGTCTCCAGGAGAGTTCTCTAAGCAGTGACAGTCTCCCGTAAAGGAGGTACTGTCACTTAGGATCACCAGTGTCAACAAGTGAACGGAGTTACCAAGACAGGTCAGCCGGCGGCACAGAACTCTGCCGGACTTCCCACTATCCGCAGACTGCATCGAAATCCCACCCTGCTGAAGTTACCCCACTGTGGGAACCAGTAATACAGTAATACAAGAGGGTTTCAATCCCACTGACAGTAGTCTTGTGCTATATATATCTACTCTGTGGCCCCTTTATTAGGACACCTTTCTAGTACTGGGTAGGGCCCCCTTTGTCCCCAGAACAGCCTGAATTCGTGGTGGAGGTATGGATTCAACAAGGTACTGGTAACGTTCCTTAGAGATCCTGGTCCATGTTCACATGACAGCATCACACAGTTACTGCAGGTTTGTCAGCTGCACATTCATACTGTGAATCTACTGTTCCACCACATCCCAAAGGTCTGGAGACTGTGGAGGTCATTGGAGTACACTGAACTGATTGTCATGTTCATGGAGCCAGCTTGAGATGATGTGTGCTATGTGCCATGGTGCGTTATCCTGCTGGAAGTAGCCATAAGAAGATGGGTAGTATGTGGTCATTAAGGGCATTAAGGGATGCACATGGTCAGTAGCAATACTCAGGTAGGCTTGGCATTAAAACAATGCTCAATTGGTATTAAGGGACCTAATATGTGCCAAGAAAACATTCCCCACTGCATTACACCAGCACCACCAGCCTTCACCGTTTCCACAAGGCAGGGTGGATATATGGGTTCATGTTGTATACACCAAACTCTGACCCTGCCATCTGCATGTTGTAGCAGAACTCAAGATTTGTCAGACCAGAAATGTTTTCCAATCGTTCAATTTTGGTGAGTCTGTGCCCACTGTAGCTTCAGTTTCCTGTTCTTAGCTGACAGGAGTGGAATGTGGTGTAGTCTTCTGCTGCTGTAGCCCATCCACTTCATGGTTCGACCTGCTGAGTGTTCAGAGATGCTCTTCTGCATATCACTGTTGTAATGCAGAGTTATCTGAGTTACTGTTGCCTTCCAGTCAACTTGAACCAGTCTGGCCTCTGACCTCTCTTTATTAACAAGGAATTTTCACCCACAGAACTGCAGCTCACTGGATGTTGTTTGTTTTGTACACCGTTCTCTGTAAACTCTAAAGACTGTTGTGTGTAAGAAAAAAATGCTCTGTTTTTAAAAGCTCTTGCTTTTCCTCTTGTACAGTTTTTTTTCCCTGAAACTTGAGAACACTGAGGATCTCTTATTGTCCTTTTGCATCATTCAAATGGTCTGTTTCCACATATTTATATCAGCATCTCTTTCTTTTGCCCACTCAGCTTGAGCACACTTGCCTGCTCTCCCGGAATTCCTGGGAGGCTCCCGGATTTCGAGGAGTCCTCACGGACTCTCGGAAGAGTAGGCAAAGCTCTTGCATTCGTCAAAATTGGGGGGGGCTTAATCTCATAATTAAGTCCCGCCCCTCCATTCAATGCCGTGAATTTTGGCTTTTTATAGTGGGGGGCTATGGTGACGCGACAATGTCACATGACTTGAAATCTTAAAAGTTGCCAATTTATGAGCTTGAGTCTGCAATGAGTGAAGGGATTTCTTTTTTTTTTTTTTTTAACCAAAACATTCTTAGAGAGTCTCAGTCACTTTGTTCATATTTTTTTGGGGTCAGATGATCTTTCTCTGAAAAGATTACACAAGTCTTACTTTAATGATTCAGTTATAGAGTCTCTTTCTTAATCAGTTTCCTGTGTGCTCTGTTTCGCACTGATGTCCCTTTATACACTCTCCCCATTTCTTGCTCAATGTACAAATGTTTTTGGTTCAAACACCAGCTTTCTCTGCTATGATGAGAACACTCTTGTGCAGTCTCTTTCAATATTCCACCTTCCCTAGTTGCTCAGCCACGACTGTCAGTTGTACGGCTGTCTCCTTACAAGCAGTAGCAGCTGTCTCTTTCTCTAGTTGGCTCTGAAAAACACTCTTAGGAATAGCCTTAATTTTACTCTCCTTTTCTTCCAGACACTCTTTTAAAGTCAGTTTTGCAGCCTGTCTCCGTGTTTCCTTCTGTCCATTTGACACTTTTAAGGAAAACATTTTGATATAACTGAGTTCTGTTGTTCTTAAACAACCACTTCAGCTATGCATATTGTCTATAGCGCATTTTGGGGTTTTAGTCAATTTTTGGATTTTATATATTTTGTGAATGAAGTGTATCGTTCTATCCAGCATTGCGTCTCCTCACTTCCGGTTATGTGCTCCATGTTGGAACGCATAATGTTTGCGACTAGATCGACTATGTGATTTGATCAAGAGATCTCCCCCTCTCAATAGATTCTGTTAAGTCACAACTTTAGCAAACCAGTTTTTCTGCTTTAGAAATACGACCTGCAGAGGCCATTTGTAAATAACATCTTTTAAAGTGGAATAGACTTGGTTCGTCCTGTACTAGGACTTCGTATACCTTTGTGGGTGGACTTCAAAAACACTGAAAAACTAATGCAATCTCTCGCTCTTTCACTGGGATGGCTTCACTAAGGAACATCTCTCTATCCTTCCTGCGTCAGCACATGGAATTGCTCAAAGAATCCCAACTTCAAAATATAAGCTAATATAAATAGAACTGAGAGATGAATTAAGCCCGAAGGGAAAATAAAAGCTGAGGTTTGTACATAATGGTGTGGTGCTCTCCAGATAGGAGAGTCAGCGTCAGAGTCAGCAGACCTGTGGTTTATGCAGCAGAGGAGGGATACCCTCCCCCCCGACGCGCACACCGAGAAACCGAAAGTGACGGGCGTCACTTCCGGTGGTTCCTTCCGGGATGCAGCCACGTCCCGCCCGGAACTGCACACTAAGCACCAGGGTAGGTCCCTATACCGGGCTATAGGGGGAGTGGGGGGAGGGGGAAGGGCCCAGAGGGGTGCGGGTTCCGGAGCGCCTGGGGGACGGTTGTCCCGTTAACATACAAGTGCTAAAGGGGCTTGCAGATAGGCAAGGCAGTACTGTGTTCTCCTGCTACCATAATTGCAGTTATTTAAATAAAAGAGTTTAATTTGCCAACAAAAAGTCAGTGTGGTGTCTTTTATTATAGAACATAAAGTTTAGGATTAAGACAGAAGGGTTTGACGTTATGTCATCAACCATAAAGCATTTTTATTGCTTAACAACGGAAACATAGGCAATTGTGTTGTGTTAGTTTGATTTGTATGTGATACTGCTAGTGACCTAGATGCATAGAAAATGATTGTTTTTATTGGAAATTGTTACTTAGATGGGAAAGATAGTTTTTGGATTAGAAAGTGAAATTGTGATTCAAGTGACTGGAAATTGTTACTTAGAAAGGGAAAGTAGTAAGTGAGTGTTTGGTTACTTGGGAAAGATAACATGGTACTTGTAAAACTGTTTGGAATGTGTGTTTTCGGTTTAAAGATGGATAGATTGAAGTAACGCAGTTTAGTTCTGGAGAAATTGAGGTCATGGGATTGATAGTTATACAATCAACATGATTGGATGACAAGGCTCCTGTGTGAGATCTCTAATATCTAATATGTGTGCTTTGATGAGAGTTGTGTATGAGTACTAGAGTATATGTACCAGAACAGTGATGTGTGTATTCATGGCCACCATTGGGCCATGTGTTATTAAAGATGACCACCATTGGGCCATGTCTTATTAAAGATGACCACCATTGGGCCAGGTGCGACTGTCTTTGTCTGAACTCCATCTTGTTATGCCGTGTGACCTGTCCTCCATCTTGTAACAAATAAATACAGACACACGTACACAGAGAGGTCATAGCTGATATTTTACTTACATACGTTATTTCCACACTCACATAATCATGCATACATACACATATAGTACTACCATGTTAACTCAGTAACAGAGTGAAATAAGACACAATTACACATGGATAAAACAGCTGAAATAGGCATTGAATTGTATTAAATATAATTATATTATACTTTATACACTGTGTTATTATATGTGTAAAAACTGTACTGAAAATACCTATTGTTAATAAGAATACATATTATCTTACATGAGACTGTGGAAAATCTTTCTTGGTATGATTATCATTATTCCCTTATTATACTGTGTGTGTCAGAGTAAATAGAGCAGGTATTTAAATAGAGATGGGTTTTTGTGAGTGGTAATGAAGGTGGTTATTAAATGGTCATTAGCATATTAGCTCATTTACCGCACCGTTGGACTCCAGGTGCTCACAGAGAGTAATAACTCCCTTGCTTCATCCTTCCGCCTTGTCTTCCCCATATCTGCTCTGCCCACTGTTTCTCAACTCTGCCCTTCCAGAATGACTTGTTGGCCCATCTCTGGCACCCTTCTTTCCCTTGTCAGGATGCCCATTGCCATATCTTAGCCTCCTTTATTTCTGCATGTCATGTTTACCTGCCCTTCTCCCTGGCCATGCTGCCCTTTGCCTCATATCTGTCCATGTTTTCACGTCATTATCACTCCCTAAAATTTTTATTTTTTTCTAGCCAACCCCCCTTTTTGAAAATATTTTTTATACCACACTTCTCTGCCACTTTGTCTGGTGGCCAGTAATTGGTAAACGGAATGCTAGAGAAAGTGTGAATGAATGACACTGGCACCTAAAAAAAAAGAATTTACTCAATTTACCTGATGGATCCATGTTATTTTATGTTTATAGGAAAACTGCCTGCGCAGGTCTCCTGAGGTCATCATCTGCGTGAACCAAATCTCTGCTCATCTAGACACAATCCTGGGCACCAAGCTTTGGTCCTTCATTTGGCACATTTTGGTTTAACATTGATTATACCACCTTTTCCTCGTTTGCATTGTGTAAGCAATTAAATGTTCAATTATCTGTGTATATATATATATATATATATATATATATATATATATACTATTTGAACTCTCCTTTTTTGTTAGGCTTTTGTTAGGTTTTTGTTCACCACACTTTTAGGTGCATATTTATCAAAAGGCAAGAAGCCCTATTGGTGGAATTAATGCGTGTTTTCTCTGGCCTTCATTCTTTGGGGGGGTATTTAATTTTCAGAGAGGTTATTTTTTAGACCGCGTTAAGTCATTTTAACGCTGTTTTTTTTTTATCATTTTCGAGCAGGTTAACTTTACCCGCGATTCAATTCCATTTTTAACGCTACTTATTTTCATGAAACGGTCCTCTTACGCTCCAGTAGAAGGTCTATTGAAAGTATAGGGTGTGCGAGAGGCATCCGCGTTAAGCTATTCAATTGTTTTTTAACGCTGCGCGTTAAACAGGCAAATATGCTGTTTTATCTCGCACCTCTTTGGGGTGTGTTAAAAATAAAATACCTCTGAAAACTATTTTGAAATCATGTAAAAAAATTCTAAAAAAAGTTAAATTATGTTTATCAGTAATGCCTAACATGAAAAAGTTGATTTTCTTGTTAAAAAATAATGAAATAAAATAATAATAATAATAAAAAAAAAAAAAAAAAATCACTAATTAATTATATTTATGTATGGTTTTGGTACAAATACGAATGTAGTAAAGTTTTGACATGTATAAGATGATTCTATGTTAAAAAATAGTTAAATAAAGAAATATGCTAAAGAAAGTACTGTAATGTAGATATTATCATGTATAATGCAATCTCATGTATGACAATGTATGCAAAACCTTTTCTTTGTGTTATATATATTATAAAACTCCCCTTCACTCCCCTAAAAACTCGCAAATACAATAATTAACGCGCGGGGGCAGCGGTCCATCTTTTTCAATTGAATTGCACGAGTTTTCGCGCTGCGGTAACTAAAAACGGTCTGTATATCAGTCAAAAACCCGCAGGAGATTTTTTTTTTTTAATAACGCTGCAGGTTAAAAAAAAACCTTGCTGACAATTGAATACCCCCCTTTACGTCGCCTCATTTTTGAAGCAAACCTAGATGCTTTGCATTTTTGGATCCTGAACCTATATGCAGTGCCATCTTGTGGCTATTATTAATTATTGCAATTAGTACATTATAGATGCTTTTCGAGTATCGTAAAAACCTAAAACCTACCGCCTGGGCCACAGCATGTATCAGTCAGTTGAAACTGAATGTGCCTAGTCGTCAGAATAAGAAAAAGAGGGACACGAATGCAAACTTGTGCAATTATCCTTAGATAATTTTATAGAAATGACATCAATAATTTGAAGCTGGCAATTTGTTAATACCACGATAAGGACAATCCAAGCCATTGCAGCATGCAGTCACCCACTGAGATGGATATTCAAATATGGAGACAGAGCAAGGACAAAGCAGCTTTCATATGTGATGACAGTAGGGGTGGTGGCTCATGTGGATCAGAACAATTTAGCAAATGGTATGTGTTTCCGAACAATGTAAATCCATCATCAGGCATACTGATAGTGAGCCGGGACAAGCTTTATATAGTCTGACAATCCAATTGATTAAATAGCATGATTATAAAGATAACATTATTAAAATACAGGAAACATGCAGTAAAAACACAAACAACAACAGCTACATGGATATACCAATATATAAAATACACTAGATAGATTATAAAAATAAATGTATTTTTAATTAATATGACATAAAAAACTATAGATATGTAGATACATTAATCATTTTACTGTATAGCAGTACTATATGACATCAATAGTTCATATATATGAAGAAGAAAAAAAAGGGCTAAGGAATTCAAATTCACATCCAAGGGGAAGTAAAGGGCAGGGAATCAACAACACCCACAGGTCTTTGCTTCATGTAGACCCTCAGGTGACATTTTTTTGTCTCCAGCAGAAGTAAGAGACTCGGCTAGAACACATCAGACTGCACAGAGGAATATGGATTATGGATTTGAGCGTCTGTGCTGAGTTCTTTCAGGAACATCTTGTTGGGATCCGAGTTCTCTGCTGACCACCATTGACGACACAGATTTTAAGTGCAAAGAGGATGAGATGAAGACCTCGGCTCGTGGGATGGCATAAGCCTCAGATGGATGCCCGAGTACCTTTAGTATTCCATTTCGATGAACAATCAGCTAGAAGGTAAGCCCCAGTGGTAAGGAATGCCCTCCCTCAAAAGTGTAGTAACTGGACAAAATAACACTCACTTGGCCAGTGTGCCTGGCACCAGATCTTGATATCTTCATCATCAGCTATTTATATAGCATCATTAATTCCGCAAAGCCGTACAGAGAACTCACATCAGTTCCTGCCCCATTGGCGCTTACAGTCTAAATTCCCTATAATCATTAGAGAATATCCCCCGCACAAGAAAATTTTTATTGATATGCATTAAAAACAATTTTGGTTTTATGAGTTATGTTTATGTATTATCCATCTTCAAAAATCCCCTCAATGATATGGAATAATTTCCCAGTATTGGACTAAATATTTACGTCTTTAGTGTGCCTTCGTTGGAAGTAGTACTGCTTTTCTTTTTTATTCTAGTCTAAATTCCCTAACATACACATACACAGACAGAGAAGGAGACTAGGATAAATTTGATAGCAGCCACTTAACTTACTAGTATGTTTTTGGAGTGTGGGAGGAAACGCATGCAAACATGGGGATATCATGCAAACTTCACACAGATAAGGCCAAGCTTGGGAATCAAACTCATGACCCAGTGCTGTGAGGCAGAAGTTCTAACCACTGAGCCACCGTGCTGCCCATGGTCGATTCTCTGAAAAGTAGTATTGCAAATGTTTCATCGCTGCAGCCCGATAAATACCCTTTACGTCCAGCCACACCACATAACTAATAGTGTCTCAGCTAATAATCTACTGCGCTCTCCTAAAGAAAAAATGACATAGACTCTAATCTCTTACTGTCAAACATATTTTGCCTTTTGTCTCATCCATACCCAATTTGTATGAAAAAGTTAAGGAACATGATTTAGTCTCTGTGAAAGCGCCATCTCTTACTTTCCATTATACAATAGTCCGATAACCGTAGGTGAGTCTACTGGCCGCCACATTGTGTCATTAAATCTCCAACCGATAACCGTAGGTGAGTCTACTGGCCGCCACATTGTGTCATTAAATCTCCAACCGATAACCGTAGGTGAGTCTACTGGCCGCCACATTGTGTCATTAAATCTCCAACCGATAACCGTAGGTGAGTCTACTGGCCGCCACATTGTGTCATTAAATCTCCAACCCACAACCGTAGGTGAGTCTACTGGCCGCCACATTGTGTCATTAAATCTCCAACCGATAACCGTAGGTGAGTCTACTGGCCGCCACATTGTGTCATTAAATCTCCAACCGATAACAGTAGGTGAGTCTACTGGCCGCCACATTGTGTCATTAAATCTTCAACCGATAACCGTAGGTGAATCTACTGCCCGCCACATTGTGTCATGAACTCTCCAACTTCAGCCCTTCTATTTGCATTCCCATCAGGTCAAGTTTTTGCTGCTCTGACCATTCAATGCCAATGAGTCTAGAAGAGAGAATCAAATGACATTAGAATTACCATCCACTTTATGTAAATACACCATAGTCATAATATAATCAAGACACCTCTGTCAATGCTTGCTGTTACATTAGACTGGTCCTATCATTGATAACAATCGGGACAATGTACTCACTTAGGGGTCTATTTATGAAGCCCTAAACCTTGGGGAAACTGCTTTTTCCACATAGTTTAGGCATTTTTAAGTAAAATTGTAATTTAAGTAGTCAATGTCAATGTAGTCCCCATGGACTATTATGACTCAGAGTCATAAAAGTCAATGGGGACTACAATCTGGGTACTTTTATCACTTTCCGAAAAGCTAAATCTGAGGATGACGTTAGCCATTGAATCCAATGGGGAGAGCATTGTGGTAGAGGGATCTTGGGATCCCTCACCGCAGCTTACCTGCTCTCATCCCCGGTCACTATCACACGGTAGCATTGTGTATGTATGACCTCAGGTCACACATGCTCAAAGCCGGTTTGCAAGAGTGAACGGAGTTTTAAGGTAATTAAAGTAATCGCCAGGACAGCCCCTATCAGTTGCGATGACAGATGATAATTAACGGGGTAAGACCCCTTTATTAATAATCGGGCCCCTTGGAGAGATGGGCAAATTAATTAGGTTGATTCTGGTATTTGTCCGGATTTCAGAGATTCGGCATTGGCAAATGCACAAATTGATCGCGAGTCTACCAAAATTTGGAAAATAACTGACACCTATTGCAGGATCGAGCCACAGTGTATGGTATGTAAGGAAACCAGTCAGCAACATCAACCATGTCACATGCCTATGGTCTTATAAATAGAGTCTAACAATGTAAACCATATAGGCCAAGTTTGTTCCTGTTCTGAGAGATTTACCATTAGAGAGATAGAAACTGGTGACATGACAGATTGAGATAAACAGAGTAGGACATAAGCTGAACATCCAACCACCATCCATCCAGGCTAACAGGAGTTACATAAAGGAGATACAAAGTACTATTAGGGAACGGGTGACATGTATACAACTTTACCACACTCATGGTTCAAATCCTGTTCTAAGTAATATCCTGAGAAGGGGCACCAACTCCAAGTCTGCTTAATAATTAATGCAGGGATCTAAAATTAGATACCAGCGGTGAATAAAAAGCATATTCTGCCTATAGGAACATTAGGAACATATAGGAACATTATATTTTTCTACTTCCTCTGTATTCGGCATGAGTCATATCAGTTCCCGTGAATAGTTTCATGTTGGGAACATCTACAATATGCACATTGAGGTTTGAAATATAATATCTACTAATTTCCATTCCCTTCTACAATTCTGCTCCCACTTGGTTGCTCTTCTCAGAGCTTCTTACGGTATTGAAGGGGCTGCAGAACAAGTTGCTGATATAACGGGAACAGTGGTTAAACAACTGGCCACATTCACTACTGATTATACTTCCCCATCAAACATCCCATTTTTGAAACACAGTACAGTATATAGGAAAGCTAAGTAAAGGTGAATAGATTGAGAACCCCACATTTCTCATGCTTTGCAGTCATAATTTGCCATTTCCATGTGAATGTCTGTCTGATATTACGGGGCTTAATTAATAACATGATGTAATGAGCAATAATATGCTGTAAAACATAACAACCAATCAGAAGTCACCATTCTAGCAGTCTAGTGCAATCAGAGTACTGACATATGCCATCTGATTGGTTGCCAGTGGTTACAGTACATAATTTTACTTTACACCAGGTTATTGAGAAAGCCTCAAGTATTTTACTTTGTCTCATTACAGGCATAGCTCCAATTCCATGCTCAACACTTTCTGTACAGATCTCACCAATATGCAGATCTGTTATACTCACAGTAATTCCTCTAACCGGTATGTTGGACTGGACAGAGCTGTCACCAAGTCACTGAAGTGAGGACCAGACAGATTATTGTAAGACAGATCCAGTTTCTTCAGGCACCGGTTATTACTTACTGCAGATGCCAACTGAGAACAGCAACTGTCTGTCAGTCCATTAGCTCTCAAACTGTAGGGAATCAGAATACAAAATCATGAATTGTGCGGCACCATAAAACAGATGTGCATTAAACTCTGCTGCATAACAGCGAGATCACCAGGTAATGTAATTGCAATAAATATATTTAAAATTCAAAGTTTTAACAATATAAGTATAAAAAATGTCATTTCTTACAAATGAGAACCTAAAGACGATCTAAAATTTCAGCTTCAGGCCTGGTGAATGGGAGCACCTCTCTTGTATTCCGTATAAGCATTGGCAGCAGACAAAGGGACATTTTTGCTTTGACCACTGAATCCTCTTTAGTTGTCAAGATCTGATCAACCCAGACATTATTGAAATAATAGTGACTTCCAGCAGTCACACAATAGACCTATATGCTGATGACATTCTAGTCTCCATAACAAATCTCCTTATCTAGCTTCCTAATGTGTTTAATGAATTTCTGCACTTTTCAGTACTATTAAGCTTTAAATTATTTGTGGCCAAGACGTAAATTTTGAACTTCATCATTCCAGCTTTTAGAACTACATTTTTCCTTCAACTGGAAAACTAGTCAGATCAAACTGTCTTCCCCTCCTAAACCGCATAAAAAGAGACATGACCTCATAGAGTGGTTGTCACTCACCGGACCGTGAGTGCCTCTGCGCTGGTGCGTAGTTCTCTATCCTTCCTGCCAGCGCCTGTCCTGAGCCGCGGCCGTCCGCCATCTTGATGGACTGCGCATGCGCAGCATCCATGAACTCTTATGACCTTGCTTTTAACCTAATTGGTGGATCAATGACCTCTCCCTATTTAAGGCACCTGTGACCATTGTGTCGTTGCCTGATCTTGAGTCTCATTCCCTGTGAGTCTCTGAAGGTGTCTCCTGTGTCCTGCTCGTATCTTCAGTTTCCTGCTGGATTACCTGCTCTGCTCATCGGCGGTTCCCATACCCGCTACTGTCTCCTGTGTCCTGCTCGTGTCTTCAGCTGTCTGCTGGATTACCTGCTCTGCTCATCGGCGGTTCCCATACCCGCTACTGACTCCTGTGTCCTGCTCGTGTCTTCAGCTGTCTGCTGGATTACTTGCTCTGCTCATCGGCGGTTCCCATACCCACTACTGACTCCTGTGTCCTGCTCGTGTCTTCAGCTGTCTGCTGAATTACCTGCTCTGCTCACCTGCAGTTCCCATACCTGCTACAGTCTCTCAGCTCTTCTGCTGTGCCTGCATGTCCTCGTTGGACAAGCTTCTCTACTCAGCAGCGGTATGCATACTTGTTATTGACTATCAGCTGTTATCCTGCATATCCGCTTTGGACAAGCTTCTCTACTCAGCAGCGGTATCCATACCCGCTATAGACTATTAGCCGTTACACTGCATATCTGTTTGAACAAGCTTCTCTACTCAGCAGCGATATGCATACTTGTTATTGACTATCAGTTGTTATCCTGCATATCCGCTTTGGACAAGCCTCTCTACTCAGCAGCGGTATACATACCCGCTATAGACTATTAGCTGTGACGCTGCATATCTGTTTGGGACTAGCTCCTCTGCTCTCCAATTGTATTTATACAGTTATAGACTCTTATCACTCCTCCACTTATCCGCACCTGGACAAGTCCTCACCTCATCACAGCAGTGGTACAACTTGCTATACGCAGACCACTGACTCTCCCGCTACCTACCTACACCTGGACAAGTCTTCCCTTCACAGCAGTGGTACAACTTGCTATACGCAGACCACTGACTCTTCCGCTACTTACCTGCACCTGGACAAGTCTTCCCTTTACAGCAGTGGTACAACTTGCTATACGCAGACCACTGACTCTACCACTACCTACCTGCACCTGGACAAGTCTTCTCATCACAGCAGTGGTACAACTTGCTATACGCAGACCACTGACTCTCCCGCTACCTTCCTGCACCTGGACAAGTCTTCCCTTCACAGCAGTGGTACAACTTGCTATCCGCAGACCACTGACTCTCCCGTTACCTTCCTTCACTTGTTCACGTCCACTCTACTCTCCTACCAGTACAGCTGCAAGTCTTTGACTCTCCTACCAGTATAGCTGCAAGTCACTGACTCTCATCTATTCCATTGGCATTCTCTCTCCATCTGCTGTTATATACGTTCCTACTATTCACCCTACTGCCCAGAGGACCGCTGTGTAAACTCCGCCCCTCTGGTAAGCATTATCAACTGGTGAATCCTGGGCAGAACTCCTAGTGCCCGTGACAGTGGTCTAATTATTTCCTGGATTGGCCACATCACCTCAATAAAAATGAGCATCCATCCAAGGTTATTTTATTCCTCCACACGCTGCCCATCAGATTCCATGCCAAGGTCCTTTCTTCTTTGCAGAAGGTGATGCAGTTTGTCTGGTCCAGCAGAAAATCATGGATTGAAGCTCACATCCTCTAGCTATCCACAGGTGCAAGTGGCCTGAGCATTCCTAATTTGCCCACATATTACCAAACAGCCCAGTTGCCACAATGTTTTCAATGCCACAATGTAATCCACCAATGTTGGGCCCCCAAATGTGGCCAGGGTACTTTGTTTATACCCCCATGGCGTCCCTGTGTCTACCCAATATAACTGCTGGGGCTCATAGAGAGTAAATATTCTAGGACATGAGAATTGCAATTAATAAACTATATATGTAATTTCTCCATTTTAGATAAGCTCTTCAAAAATGATGCAATGTTAATGAGAAGAGAATAACTTACTTATAGACAGAACTCACCAATGTCAGACCCCACAGCAGTACCCTCCCAACTCTTAGAAATATCAAATGTCCCACATGTCTCCTACTTGTACAGATCTTTGTATACTCACAGTAATTCCTCTATCCTGCATGAAGAACTGGACAAAGCTGCCACTAACTCACAGAAGCCTGGACCTTCCAGGCTGTTATCAGAAAGATCGAGTTTCCGCAGTGACTGGTTATTTCTTATTGCAGATGCCAGCTGGGAGCAGGAACTGTCCGTCAAACTATTGGAACTCAATCTGTAGAAGAAATTCACAATAAATAGATGGTGTGTTTTTAGTTTGCCGTTACTTGTGTCTATTAAAGAACTCTAAAACCAAAATATGCTTCACAAGGAATATATGGATTAATTAGTTTTAGATTAGTGTTTCATTATAAATGTTATGTCACCATACACCATGACACTATATTTGGCATCATAAATTACCTTATTTTATCTCATTACATAATGCACCTCCCACCCTTCTACAATATAAGGATTGGTGTCTCCAAGGAGACCAGAGCACATCATGCTTATTTATATATAATTTACTGGATACCATTCATGAATAGCAAAACAATGTAAGTAAAATACACTCAAAGGTCTACATAGAAGACCCCATGGCCTTTGTAATATAAGAATATATATTATTTTAGAGATTATACCCCTCAGGTGTAAAAATCACTAATTGGGACCTAACATGATTGGAACACTTAAACATACATTGAATTGTATTGTCTCCCACCACCGGGTAACCTTGACAGGCAATAAGCGGTGACGACATGGGAAGGGGATATCGCAAAGGCATTGGATGATATCAACCTGCTTCCATGTCAAGGTGCTCCGTGCACCTATAGGAAGCACTGTAGTCCCAGGTTCTCATTCAAACACTTTGATGATATGGTGTCCAACGTGTAGATCAATTCCCTGTCACCCTATCATAGTTGTATCTGGAATCCAAAGAGGTTGTTGGAAATGTGTACAAACAGGTATCCGTCTCAAGTCCAGTGCAAATATTTCTGCAACATCTCGATAGTTACATCCAGGATGTGCAGAAACTTTGCCCACAAAGTAAAGCCCACAGGACCATATCAAAATGTGATAGGATATTGCATTAATTAACGAGGTTATGTCGTAATAAAAAATATTGTAGAGTTTACTGCAGTATCAAGAGCAGATAGGAAAAGAACAAGCTTTGAGGCAAGGCAGAGAAGAGTAATTAGCCATAATGTAATGCAGGAATCATGCAGTAGTAAACAGTCTTTAGTTCCAACACAGATATAAAAAATATCTCTGAAAAAATACTGGTGCAGGTTAATGCAGTCTGAGACAATGCAAGATATGAACAATGTCTCTGAAGAATAGCTGGTGCAGGTTTATACAGAGTCCGGTAATCACCACGAAGCCCCCCAAGAGAGCAATTGATGGTTACCGCCTGGGGATTTTGAGTAGAGCCATATATGAATAGCATGTAGATGCAGACCAGAAAAGAGGATATAACAAATATAAGCAAAGCCAGGACCCAGCAGACTTGTATCATGCAATCCAGGTCTTCTGGGTTTTGATTCTGCGCTACGATTCTTGGCTGTACGTCCTAGTTCCTGATCTTAGCTAGTCATGATCCTTCTTCTGATTCAGTTTTGGCACTTAACTGTCCGCTTGTGGACCAGACTCTGGGGTGCCTAACCAGTCTTCGCCGCAATATATTAGCATTCAGCATTCAGCAGCTACCGGCTTGTCACTCCAGGGGGCAGTGCAGAGGGCTGTGAACTATGGGTTGCCTAGCAGTAAGGCCTAAACCTCCTTGCAGTGATCTCTGGTGAAAACCAGGGGTATGTTAAACCCCACGCCTCTGCTTTGCCAGTGCTAACCTTGGCTGCCACCAGGGGGTATATTTACTAAACTGCGGGTTTGAAAAAGTGGAGATGTTGCCTATAGCAACCAATCAGATTCTAGCTGTCATTTTGTAGAATGTACTAAATAAATGATAACTAGAATCTGATTGGTTGCTATAGGCAACATCTCCACTTGTTCAAACCCGCAGTTTAGTAAATATACCCCCAGGTCTGTGAAATAATACAGCCACTCTGTGGTTTATTCCAGGTAGCTGCATTTATTCCACCTATATAATCACTATTATAGCCTTATTGTTATCACTAAGGTATTTGTTCGATGTATTATACATATTACCAGAATGTGCAAATCTCTGTTCTGACTACCTCTCTGTTATCTCCCCTCTTTGTCACGTATGGCATTTTTTTGGATTGACTATATATATTGTTTAATTTTTTTCCTTTTTCTTTCATTTAGTTACAGTTTCACATTATTAGGTTGACTGCATATTTGAATAAACTTTTTTTTTTTAACATTCAAAGTTGATTCAGTATTTTATTGTGGAGACGCTGTTGTTTCTATTTTTTATCTTGAAATTTTTCCTTCTGATCCAAGTGCATTAGCTTTGCCCCAACACTTCAGGTGTTTCCCTACCCTTCTTCCTAGTTCTATGTCGAGAAATGAAATACAGATGGTGCACATTAAGAACAAACTTCCTAGATAAACAAGACCATAAATGGTAACTTAAATTCTGGTAAATTAAAGTCTGCAAGCTTTGAAAATGGAAGCGCAGGGAATGTTTTAATTGTGGCACCCTAAATATACATTTGTATCACATGCTAGGGACTCACCTACAGGGGATGCCTTGACGTTTGTAGGCGAGCTTATCCCAATATAGCTATATTGTGCACAAAATGATCCGATTTATGTATATGATACACATAGAGATTTAGATATTATTTGTGTGAACGACCTGGACTGTCTTTTCTTTTATTTTCACATACACAGAGGTCTTAAATTGTTCTGGCTGCCAGAGGCAACCTGCAACCTCGTCAACTTTTATGAAAAGTTGGCAAAAGTTACCATTAGTAGGAAGGACTATGATCTTAGTAACAGAAAAGACCTCTTTCTCCAAAAACATAATGGAAGTTCTATCTGATCCCTCTTAGTGGAAACCAAGCTCTTCACCCCAGCAAATGTCCTGTACACCAGCCGCTCATTTGGGCTCCACGAGGAGGTTAGGTGATAGGTCTCACCGATGGCTCTCCATCACTAAACAGCAAACTGCTGTTCCCGAATCTACACGCTTGTGGTATGTCTTGAGCATGTTTACAAGGTAGTTGCAAACATCTTTGTCAAATGACACCCTGTGGTTGGTGTCACTTTGGTGCGTTGAGACCATGTACAGTTTGGCACAGGCAGCTTGGAGCTTGTTCTGACGTGTGGGCATTAGAACAAACATCTTCTGCCCTTCCTTTCCATTCTGTGTGGGGGGATGGAGGACCAGAGCCGTAACTAGGGTGGTGCAGGCGGTGCCGTCGCCCAGGGCGCAAGCCCAAGGGGGTGCAGCAGCTGCCCGCTACCTAGCCCTATCTTCAGCCTTTTACCTCCGCAGTGGAACGCATGTGCGTTCCACCAACAGGAAGTTCGGCATTTGGAACGCAAACTTGCGTTCCAAATGCAGAACTTCCTGTCGGTGGAACGCACATGCGTTCCACTGCGGAAAGTTAATCTCTCTCTCTCATCATGTGCGTGTGTATTGCAGTCACGCCACATCCAGGAGGTAATCACCCTCCAATTTATATAGGTGAGGTAACAAGCTCTGCAGATAGAAACCGGACACGGAAAGGGATATACTGCCACTAACTGTAAGTGAACGTTTCCACTATTCCTGGACACCTATGCCAATATTCAGGATTTACAAACATTAGGAGGAATGTTCATTTAGGACATTGTTTATAAATAGAACCTTTGTGAATTTTAACTGGTTGTCATCTGTTAACCATTTCACATGTTTGCCTCAGTGCTGAACACTGATAAGAAATAACTTTCATTTTATGTGGTGCATAATATTACAGAGACTTATAAATGTATACAATTGTGTTTTATGTATGTTTTTTTTCTGGACAGAATTGTATATTATGTAAGTTGAATTTAACCAAACATTTGAAGTAATGTGTAATTAATATCCAATAAACGATAACATTTTTAATATTATATTGGTTTAGTTAGATTGCAAACATCAATACACTATATTCACTTTATAACACTTGCGCCTGGGAAAACCTACTTTTTATTATATACATAATATGCGCCCACCATTCAAATCCATTAGTATCCTTTAATCGATTCCCACATATGTTTTCTAAATTTCCTTATATCTTAAATAATGTATATATATATATATATATATATATATATATATATATATATATATACATATATATATATATATATATATATATATATATATATAATATATATATATATATATATATATATATATAGTGGTGGGATTCAAAAAAATGATATATATATATATATATATATATATATAATGCATTTGCAAATATGTGTAACAGAATTCTTTCAGTAAAGTGCTAGCCACACCCCCACATTATGTTGGCCACACCCACTTGTCAAATGCCACTCCCACTTAGGTGGGGGGCATCAGTGCCCTGTCTCGCCCAGGGTACTAAAATGTCTAGTTACGGCACTGTGGAGGACCCAGCTAAAATGACAATACATATACTATACTGCCGCCCAAAGCAATACTGACTTTATATACTACATTGCACACAATAATGACTCCCGTCCTATCAACATACTGTACTACACTACACGGCCACAGTACACAACACTGACACTATGCTACAGGCCACATCCCACACAATAATGCCACTCCTACGGGACTTTCTATACTACATCGACACACCGCACAATACTGTACTTCTCTTCATTTGATGTCCACCACATCCATCTCTTCTCTCAAGCTATCCCCTGAAACCAAATCCACACATACACCATGACACCTAAATGCTCTCGACCCGATCCATATTTCATCTTCACTAAATCTACTTCTCTACACAATAAGTGCCCTACAACCCTATTGTCTATGCTATGTAGTCTGGTTTGGCTGCATTTTTCTACAACAGCACTTCAACACTTCACAGGGCAGCTCCAGTTACCACACCCAGTCTCCGGTGATCCAAACCTTAATCGTGGAAATACCAAACAGACCGGCTTTCTGCAAATGTTCTCTTGCTCTGCTGAACACCACTGGAGGAAACAATGCTGCAATTTCCAGCTCAACATATCTAAAACTGAGCTTAGTATCAATCGATTTAAGTGACGGACAGTTACCTCCACTTAGACCACAGATGCTGCCAATTATTTAATTTAATCCGGAATGCAAGCATAGGAATTTGATTCACAACACACAGTATGCATGCCCCGTATAAGGTTGTATTCATCTCACATACTACAAACAATTTTGTCTGTGGCATAATATGTATTGCAGGGAATTTTAACACCTGGCGTAATGCAATATATTTCCTTAAAAAGTCAATCTGCTTTACATGAATAAAGTTGTGAGTGTTAAACAGTGTCTGATCAACCAATAGGCTGACCAGGCTGCAGCCTGGGGCGCTGGAGCCAGGGGGGGGGCGCAGCGACGCCAAGATGTTTTTTTTTGTTTGTTTTTTTCTAAATGTGGCAGCCGGATTCATCGGGACCGCCCCTGGTCTAAAGGAGCGGTCCCGACTGTCACTATCACATGGTACAGTGTGGCCGCAGGCGCTTCTTACTCTGGTCACGTGAGATTAGGACTTCCACATCTCACGTGACCAGAGTAAGAAGCGCTCGCGGCCACACTGACAGGCGGCTAGCAGCGATCGCTGCCAGACTGCCTGTCATACACAGCGCTGAAGAGAGGACTCCACAGCAGGTAAGTCCGTTCTAATGTCTCGGGGGGAGGGGCAGCAGATGGGCAGGTGAGCAGGATAAAGGTGGCAGGTGAGGTGGCTGGATAGGGGGGGCGGGGCGCTACAGCTGAAATAGCCTAGGGCGGCCGGAACCCTTAATCGGGCCCTGGTGTTAAATGTTAGTTTAACACTTATTACTTCTGTACATCTGTACCAAATACTCACACTTTACCACATCCATGCTGTCTGACACTGAGGCTTAGTAACGAGGTGCAAAGAGCTATCATATGATGTGCCCCATAGCAACCAATCAAATTCACCTTTTAGCAGTTTAGTGCCGTGAGACTGACAGAGGTGTCATTTGATTGGATGCCATGGTTTACAGTCCATAATTCTTCTTTGCACAATGATTTTAACCTTGTCTCATGTCAGCACAGCTACAATACAATGCTCAATACTTTCTGTACGTGTCTCACCCACTCAAAGACCTGTTATACTTACATTAACTCCTCTAACATGCATGTTGGACTGGACAGACCTTCCATCAAGTTAGTGAAACAAGAACCAGCCAGATTATTGCCACACAGGTCAAGTTTCCTCAGGAACTGGTTTTTACTTAATGCAGAGGACAACTCACAACAAGAACACTGTTTTAGACCAGTTTGCCTCAAGCTGTAGAAAGCAGAATACAAAACAAGTTATAGAGAGACCAACTCATGTATTGTGGTACAATCAAGCAGAGTGTGTATGTGCATTAAAGGTTTGAATTAGTTACATGTGAGTTTATTTATGCCATGTATAAAAGCAGAAGGTTACTAGAGGCTGATTCACTATTATAATACAAATTAATTTTAGATGCATTTTAACATTATATAGTATAATATAAAACATATTAAATGGTGCAAGGCTATCCACCCTTTGTCCCTTACATCTCCTGTGTCCAAATACCTTAGCCCTATGTCCCCCCATCTCTCTCTCATGTCTCCTTTGTGTACTTACATTTTCCCTCTTATCTTCATATTATAATAACATTTTTCAAAATATCTTCCATGTTACCCCTTATCTGTTTCCTTTCTCTGTTCCTATGTGCCCCTTTCTTCATTGCAGGTATCCCCCTCTCACCCTCCCTACCTGCTCTCCCTGTGCCTCACATCCTGCCTTTCTCGCTCCTCCCTTACTCCTTGATCCTCTCTACCTCTCCATGTTCCTGCTTCTATTATTCCCTCTCACTAGTGAATTCACACTTTTGCCCCTCCATCACACTGCAGCCTCCTTCATCACACCGTGCCCCCTCCATCACACTGCAGCCTCCTTCATCACACTGTGCCCCTTCCATCACACTGTGCCCCTTCCATCACACTGTGCCCCCTCCATCACACTGTGCCCCCTCCATCACACTGTGCCCCCTCCATCACACTGCAGCCTCCTTCATCACACTGTGCCCCCTCCATCACACTGCAGCCTCCTTCATCACACCGTGCCCCCTCCATCACACTGCAGCCTCCTTCATCACACTGTGCCCCTTCCATCACACTGTGCCCCTTCCATCACACTGTGCCCCCTCCATCACACTGTGCCCCCTCCATCACACTGTGCCCCCTCCATCACACTGCAGCCTCCTTCATCACACTGTGCCCCCTCCATCATCACACTGTGCCCCCTCCATCACACTGTGCCCCCTCCATCACACTGTGTCCCCTCCATCACACTGTGTCCCCTCCATCACACTGCAGCCTCCTTCATCACACTGTGCCCCCTCCATCATCACACTGTGCCCCCTCCATCACACTGTGCCCTCTCCATCACACTGTGCCCCCTCCATCACACTGTGCCCCCTCCATCACACTGTACCCCCTCCATCACACTGTGTCCCCTCCATCACATTGCGCCTCCTCCATCACACTGCGTCTCCTCCATCACACTGCGTCCCCTCCATCACACTGCGCACCCTCCTCCATCACACTGCACACCCTCCTCCATCACACTGCATCCCCTCCATCACACTGCGCACCCTCCTCCATCATGACACTGTGCCCCCTCCATCATCACACTGCTGCCCCTCCATCATCACACTGCTGCCCCCTCCATAACACTGCGCACCCTCCTCCATCACACTGCAGCCTCCTTCATCACACTGCAGCCTCCTTCATCACACTGTGCCCCCTCCATCATCACACTGCTGCCCCCTCCATCACACTGTACCCCCTCCATCTCACTGCACCTCCTCCATCACATAGCAGCCTCCTTCATCACACTGTGCCCCCTCAATCATAATACTGTGCCCCCTCCATCACACTGTACCCCCTCCATCACACTGTACCCCCTCCATCACACTGCGCACCCTCCTCCATCACACTGCAGCCTCCTCCATCACACTGCAGCCTACTTCATCACACTGTGCCCCCTCCATCATCATACTGTGCCCCCTCCATCACACTGTACCCCCTCCATCACACTGTGTCCCCTCCATCACACTGTGTCCCCTCCATCACACTGTGTCCCCTCCATCACACTGCAGCCTCCTTCATCACACTGTGCCCCCTCCATCATCACACTGTGCCCCCTCCATCATCACACTGTGCCCCCTCCATCACACTGTGCCCTCTCCATCACACTGTGCCCCCTCCATCACACTGTGCCCCCTCCATCACACTGTGCCCCCTCCATCACACTGTACCCCCTCCATCACACTGTGTCCCCTCCATCACATTGCGCCTCCTCCATCACACTGCGTCTCCTCCATCACACTGCGTCCCCTCCATCACACTGCGCACCCTCCTCCATCACACTGCACACCCTCCTCCATCACACTGCATCCCCTCCATCACACTGCGCACCCTCCTCCATCATGACACTGTGCCCCCTCCATAATCACACTGCTGCCCCTCCATCATCACACTGCTGCCCCCTCCATAACACTGCGCACCCTCCTCCATCACACTGCAGCCTCCTTCATCACACTGCAGCCTCCTTCATCACACTGTGCCCCCTCCATCATCACACTGCTGCCCCCTCCATCACACTGTACCCCCTCCATCTCACTGCACCTCCTCCATCACACAGCAGCCTTCTTCATCACACTGTGCCCCCTCCATCATAATACTGTGCCCCCTCCATCACACTGTACCACCTCCATCACACTGTACCCCCTCCATCACACTGCGCACCCTCCTCCATCACACTGCAGCCTCCTCCATCACACTGCAGCCTACTTCATCACACTGTGCCCCCTCCATCATCATACTGTGCCCCCTCCATCACACTGTACCCCCTCCATCACACTGTGTCTCCTCCATCACATTGCGCCACCTCCATCACACTGCGCCTCCTCCATCACACTGCGTCCCCTCCATCACACTGCGCACCCTCCTCCATCACACTGCACACCCTCCTCCATCACACTGCATCCCCTCCATCACACTGCGCACCCTCCTCCATCATGACACTGTGCCCCCTCCATCATCACACTGCTGCCCCTCCATCATCACACTGCTGCCCCCTCCATAACACTGCGCACCCTCCTCCATCACACTGCAGCCTCCTTCATCACACTGCAGCCTCCTTCATCACACTGTGCCCCATCCATCATCACACTGCTGCCCCCTCCATCACACTGTACCCCCTCCATCTCACTGCACCTCCTCCATCACACAGCAGCCTCCTTCATCACACTGTGCCCCCTCCATCATAATACTGTGCCCCCTCCATCACACTGTACCCCCTCCATCACATTGTACCCCCCTCCATCACACTGCCCACCCTCCTCCATCACACTGCAGCCTCCTCCATCACACTGCAGCCTACTTCATCACACTGTGCCCCCTCCATCATCATACTGTGCCCCCTCTGTCACACTACCCCCTCCATCACACTGTACCCTCTCCATCACACTGTACCCTCTCCATCACACTGCGCACCCTCCTCCATCACACTGCACCTCCTCCTCATCACACTGCACCTCCTTCTCTTATACTCATACAATGTCACATGTCTCCATCCTTTGTGCACTCACAGTAATTCCTCTATCCTGCACGTTGCTGTTGGACTGACCATAGCTGTCATCAACTCACAGAAGCCTGGACCTTCCAGATCGATGTGAGAGAGATCGAGTTTCCTCACTGACTGATTATTTCCAATTATAGATGCCAGCTGGATGCAGGAATTGTCCGTCAGACTATTGTAATTCAAACTGTAAAGGAAAATCAGATATACATTGTATTCTTTATTTTGCTGTGACTATTGGAGAAACAAATAAAAATGCAAGCAATGCTGCATAAGACAAGAGCACTTGGATCAATTATTTTAGAAGATTAGAGCTTAATTAAGAACCCTCCACTTATGACATGTCTCCTTCCAAATGAAATGTAAAAGAGTGGATTGCAATAGAGATTTCAGTCCTTTGTCAAAGGCATGCAGCGATGTCCCAAAATGTCAACATAAAATGTTCAGTAAAAGTGAATGTAGCAAAACACCGAGCATTGTAGTTAAAATGAGACATGCAGTAGATGCTGGAAAAATAATCATAATATGTGCAGGACGCATCAGTGATATATGATAGGAAGGTTGTAAAGGTAAGATGAGAATGTGAGCAAGAGACAAAAAATAAAATTCATAAACTGTGATAATATACTAAATTCAGGTCCAAAAATAAGTGGGGAGGATATCCATAAAGAAAGATAATTAGATAATTAGGTAAACATGGAATACAATCAGGCTATCTGCCACATGACTATTGTAGGTACCAGAAGTGACTTCATTGTACAATATCTATAACAGATTACTGTGGTGAAACGAGGGGTCCAAGATACTTGCAGCAAGGACTAAGCTGACAAACCCCAACCTCGTCTGTCGCGGTCTTAGATCCTCAAACACCAGATGCTGCTATGTTCCTCCCTAGATGTTCCTCCCCAGATGTTCCTCCCCAGATTCTCTAATTTGGAGTAACTGTAATGATTATGATTAACTATGTGAAATTTATGAACACTGTATTAACTATGGAATCCTGTGTAATCTTTAGAACAACTGCAGAAGTAGTTGCTGGTCGAGGCAATCGCAGAGCCACCCTAGGTAAAAAGCTATGGTCAGGAAATCAACCCAGTCTGCAGCATAGGAATCGTAAGCCAATTTCTGTGGCCCTCTATGCATTGATATACTATTGTATCACAATAACCTGCAATGTTACACTGGAGATACTGCATGCCTTAGTGCCTTACATATCAGACATAACGCATCGTTAGTGCTTTGATGGACATGCTAGGAGCAGTAATGCAATCAGCCAGGGTCACTCTCCGGCACTACCCCATCCCTTTTCTTACCATCCACCTGGGGATTTGTTCAAAGGTTCATAGTTTGTAACAGGAGACTGATTGGTCCTCACATGAGTTCTCAAAAGTTGGGTTCTGGGAGATTCTGGTCAGCTGTATGATTTCAACATCGGTAGAGGACAATCCAAGGGGTTAAATTGGGACAAGAGAATGCAAGGTTCTCTGGGAAAAATCCAGGATGGATTGCCACATGGCTGGAATTATTTTGTTCTATGCGGGGAGTGCCCTAGGAACAAGAGGGAACTCTTGTCTTAACAGCAGTTCTGAAAAACCTTTACTCTGCCTCAAAAACCCGGGTTACTGCTGGGGCGAACCCAGGTTATGTATGAATGGGGTCCTCTGTATGTACATGGGTCAGATGACCCAGGAATTGAACCCGGGTCTTTTGAATGGTTATTCTTGGGTCCAACCCAGGTAGATGCCAGTCTGAACGGTGAGACTCTGGTCTCACCGAAAACTATGGAATGGTTAAAAAAAACAAAAACAAAAAAAAACATTGTAAGAGGAGCCAATTAAAGGTCCCCTTGTGATGTTGCCAGGGAGACCGGGGCAGATCAGGGTTCAGTTTGAACCTGGTTGACCTGGGAATTTGCCAGGGTGGGAAGCTCTGTCACCAGGCAATATCCCGGGTTCATGTACCCGGGATATTGCTGGGGCGGCAGTATAAGTGAGATAACTGACTTCAGGTTTAGACCTACACCTGGGATTATGACACTGTGTGCAGCTGCCAAAAGTGTGGAAAATCTAGTTACTATTTTGCAGTAATAAACAATCCAGAGGGCAGAGTATCAGGATCTGATACACCTATCCCTCCTAGAAGCCAGACACTAGGATACATGGTCTCTACCTCTGGTACTGAGACAGCTCTAGCAACCTGGGATATAGTGACAGGAGAAAGAAAAAGGGCCAAGGGGGGCAAAAATATGTCAATCCAAGCCTGAGAGGTGTCCATAGGGTTAAATAATAGCCAAGAACAGTGTACACAGTATTATATTGAACCAATAATAATTTATAATTATAATGTATTGCTGTGTTTTACATAGCTTCTGGTGGTATGTGGTGGCTGAGCAGAGCTAACTGTTGGCTGAGAGACGTGAGGCCATTTGTTAAATAAGGCTCTGTGAGAGGCAGAGGTTCAGGGTCCGACCTCCGCGCCACCACTGTAAAAGGGGTTGAACTGCAAAGGAACAATGAGGTAGTGCTGATGCCCATCTCTGCCCCTTCTGCATTGCCAGCTGGTATAGGTAATCCGCCCTGCACATTGCAGTGCAGAATGGAACTTACAGTTATTAAAACATGGAGCAGAGCCTTGGAGTCCACCAACATCTATTGGACCATGGTCAATTGCATTGTTTGCCACCCCACACACACCGATCCTGAGTCATTAAGCAATGAATCTGCTGATTTTGAGCGTATCAGACGCAAATCACACACCAGAACCGGGCCATACACCACTAAACGCAGCAATGCTCATTGCATTCACGAGCGCAAAGGACACTTACTAGGGGTGGGGTACGTTTTGCCTGTTGCGACAATTCCGACAGTTACTATAGCGACAGAAAAATTTCTATTACTATAAGTTCGACATGAAAGAAATACAGTTTGACTTTAAAAAACACAGAGAGAACATTTCCGGAAATTAATTTGAGGCCTGTCGGAAATGTTCTCTGGGTGTTTTATAGTGGGGAAGGGGCGGTTGTCCATGGTCAATTTACAGTAAGGGCGTGCTAAACTCAACCATGTCCAAATCAAGCTCTGGGCATCTCAAACTTTTCTGTCGTACCTCTTGCACCAGTTGTAGGGCTAGTCTAAGTCCTGAGTCCTAGATATGTCAGTATCATATGCATACTATACCATAAGTGGGGTGCCAGCTTCCCTACCATAGAAACCAGGATACAGGAATATTAACAATGTCTGTAAACATGTCCAAAAAATTATAGGTTTTAAATAAAAAACCATGGCAGAAATCTGACGACCAGTAGTAAGCCCAGAAATATTGTTTTCCAATCAGACCGATACTCTGGTTGTATTAATTATAGTTTTGTTAAGAAACTTAGCTTGTGGAAAGACAGGGCATGACATGAATGGGGACGGGATAAGGTATTCTGAAAATTGATTTGTATCATCTGCTAGTAGTACAAATCCTTTGCATCTCTTGAGTCATGAATAATTACGCAGATTTATTTTTTTAACCCATTGCTGAATAGAGGAAATATGCAATAAACTTTACTAACCAATCACAATTAGATTTCTTGTCTAACCGGCACAAGACACAAAAAAAGATGGGGGGGGGGGGATTCAAATGGGCCGCCAAACATTGATGCAAAGAGAAAACAACTTACCACAGACTTTGAATCCTGCACTCATGATGCTTTAATGCAGATGTTATGTAACAAATACATGAATCATTCAGGCCAGTGGAATTGAGGCTGAAAACCAAATTAACAGGAGATTACAGTATGCTTGTTACAGTAAAAAAGACTCATTTCAGATATAGGGTGTTGGGCTATGATGAGCTACCAGAAAACTTAAATTGGGCCTTGACATAGAGGGCCTGATTCATTAACAAAGTAAAGTAAAAAAAAAGAGTAACTTTGCACCTTGGCAAAACCATATTGCGTTGGAGGGGGGCTAAATTTAAAATGTCGGGGCATATTTATAGTTAGGGGAACATTAAAAAAAACAGCCAGTATTTAACTTATGTGCAAAATAAACCAATATGCACGTCTTGCATTGTAACATGGTTTATCCAGGAGTAAACTTACTCCTTTTTTTTTGCCTTACTTTCCATAAAGAATCAGTTCCAGAATCTACAAGTGTCTGGAACTTTATGGGAAGGATACAACAGTTTTATTCCATGAGAAATTCCATCAGCTGATGTTTTGTTAATGGTGTTGGAAGCACTGTCTTTCCCTCATACTACCTTGTGATCATCTTAATCACTGTTCCTGGTCAGACATCTGCAAGTAAAGCAGTTGTTTTAACTTTTCTCAATTTTGCCCCAACACACTCCAGCAGTGAATAGTCACTGTGCTATAGTAGACCAAAAATTGTGTAGTGAAAATTGTGAAGTTGTGAAATAAGCTACATTTTTGAACATGGTGCTACACCTGATAGTGTTTATTTCTTATTTAATTTGGATTATAATACTGTATCACTTATTATTTCATTTCATAGTTACCTGTATAGTATAGTTCAATAAATTGTATAATTAAAATAGTGTAATAGCAAATTTGCTTATTTTGCCTTTGAACGGAAACAATATTCTCATTTAACCAAAACAAGCCAATTGCTTCCTTTATAATAATTTATATAATCTTACTTGAGGTGCTTTATAGTGTGTAGAACCGGTTCCAGCCTCTCCCAGCATTCCCGCTGAATAATACACTTGTGCAGATCAAGCTTTTCTGTATCTTTGCAGGATTTGAGGACAAACGCCAACGTTGTGCACTCCACAGGGGTTAGATGATCTCTGTGAAATGTAAAACTTCTATTTGACCCCAAAACCTCTTCTATTAGAACCCTATTCTGAGACTCAAAGAGGTAGTAAAATATATTTAGACTTTTCCCCACATCCACATTTATG
Source organism: Mixophyes fleayi (assembly GCF_038048845.1). Taxonomy (NCBI): domain Eukaryota; kingdom Metazoa; phylum Chordata; class Amphibia; order Anura; family Limnodynastidae; genus Mixophyes; species Mixophyes fleayi. Next base: position 208,867,005 of record NC_134407.1, on the reverse strand, counting down.
TCCTTTAGGACATTATCAAGAGATTCTTTTAGCCATTTGGTTACTTCTTTCAAAGCTTCATTGGAAAACTCTCCTAAACATTTCAAAAGGGATCTGGCCGAACTATCCAACAAACCGCAGAGGAAGAAGAGGAATATTTCATATCTTCTGTCTGTATATAGTTTATTAAGTGAACCCTGCAACCTCTCAGAAGAATAGTCAAGATAATGGACCAATGCAGCCAAAAACTCCTGGATGGTGAGATGTAGAAAAGTCAAACTCAAATTAGGAGATTGATCAGACTCCATCATGAAACTTGACAAGAGATGGGGGGAAGTGTCCAAATTGAATGATCTTAGATCTCGTTCATCAAATTGAAGAATCTGATTCATTACGCCATGCTCTGCCATCCTCCCAATAGATTTCATAACATTCCGAGCATCACCTTTGTCCTGGCTGTGATTGGACAGAATGTTGCTGACAAACGTCACAAACAGTTGTGTCACTGTTTTGGGCAATGATGACACTATTTGGTCATGGTAGGTTGATTGGGCTTTAAGGCACTTTGATAATACTGTACAAATTATCCAGCAGTATGATGGGATGTAACAGAATGTGTATAGTGTGTCATTCTCCCTCACATAATCAAACGCCTTTTCTGACAATTCTTTATTTTGGAAAAACTGTTCAAAGTACATCTGTCTTTCTTTGGGAAAAAATCCAATAATTTCAGATACTCGTTGAAAAACTTTTATATCAAGTGATTCCAGTTTAGTTGGGCGACTGGTCATTAGCACAGAAGAACCCTTGAGAAGAGACTGTCTCAGCAGACTAACCACAAGCACGCCAAGAGTTTCAAACTGTTTTGGATTATGACATAACTGACTTGATGTGAAATTCATTTGGTGATTACTTTCATCTAAGCCATCAAATATAAAGAGCAGCTTTTCCGGATCTTGTAAGATGCTTCCAAGATAATCCTTCAGATATGGATAATGTTGAAGGATCATCTCCTCCAAGCTGATCTTATCCAGTCTGTTGAGTTCCCGGAATTTGAAGACGAAAACAAAAGCAAATCTCTGATAGAGTTTTCCAAGCACCCAGTCATAGACAAACTTCTGAATTAGCGTGGTCTTCCCTACTCCCGGGACCCCGCTCACCATCACTGTACCTGGCACACATTGTTTTTGGCGGGACCAGCGAAACAGCTTGTTAAGGGCTATATGTTCCAACATAAGCCATTCTTTTCTCATTATATCCTCATGCATTCTCCCAGTCTCTATTAACTCATGCTTAGAACGTTGTCTGAAATGATCAATGGAAGCAACAATGATGTTCACATAACGCTCAGAAATGTAGAAGCTTTGCTGTTCCTGTGTGGATCTGGGGGGTCTGTGCTCCACTAGATTCTGTGTTTTCTCTTGAAGATATTTCTTGTGTATTAACTGAATATCTAAAATAGAATACAAATAAATCCAATAGTTACACAACGATAAAACTTGTGACTCATGATGTATATTTTTTCTTAATCCAAATTTCTCTCTCAATTTAAAGAAAATAATATCTACCAGCTATAATTCAAATGAGCCTTCTATGCCCCTCTACACAATAATGCTTCTATTGTGTTTTCTGACTTGGTGACCACATGTATTTCCATACAGTATCTTGCCCGCAATTCTTTATTATTGGTTGTTCACCTTCAGATGATTTTATTGACCCCCTGCAACTTTTGACATAGAGTCGCTCCCTAGATACAACTGTCTCCAATGCAGACCTCACAGCAGGTCAGTGTTATATCTAAGGCAATAAAATGGGGGGGGGGGGGGGGGGGGCAGCATGACCCTGATTGACTTTTCTAAAGTTGAGGACTCTAATGACCCATAACATAATACATAGGTGTGTTGTTACTACTGCAGCAAAATATCCACATAGTCACATACCAGGACTGCTATGACTCTCATGTGCACATTTATTTGGGGTGCAAAACAGGGAGGGAGAGGTATAAACCAAAATTCATGTTAAAATATAAGAGAATAGTTGGTCTTCAAAGAACAAGAAAACATGAAAGCAAAATGTAACAAGGATTTAATCTTGCCATACTGAGGATAAGCGTGTAGGAGAGACAAGGATAGCGACAGGTGCGCACGAGACAGCCCTCCCACATTCACACTCAGCAGTGCTCATTCATGCCATTCACCTGGTGCGGAAGGCAAAGGGGCACTATGAGCATTTCAGCCTAGTGCGGCCTGAACCCTTAATCAGGCCCTGCCGTTTACACCAGGAATAACTTTTTTTTATCTCAAATTTTATCCAGGTGAATTCTATGTTTTCTGGGGACAAGATGGGGCTTCTTGTTTGCGTAGTGCCTAAACACTTTCCATGATTATTCCCATAGTTACTTTCACATAACAAAGGCAACCTCTGAAGTCTACCCCGAAATTAGCTTGGCTTGTGAATTTGGGGGTACCAAGTATGTGTACTTTATGTAAGATGTAACAATGCGGGTAGTAGATAAGTGGAATAGCCGCCCATCAGCGGTGGTTGAGGCTAATATAGTAGAGCAATTTAAACATGCTTGGGTTAGACATAAGGATATTCTTACAAAGAACCAAGGATCAAATAGGGTTTGAGGTTACCATAGGTTAAAAATAGGGCAGACTAGATGGGCCAAGTGGTTCTTATCTGCCGTCAAATTCTTTGTTTCTACTGTATGTTTCTAAGCTATAGGACCAGCTAGGTAAGATATGATGGCATTCTACATAGTGCAAAGGAACCATTAATAGATGTCTTTATGGTGGGAGTTAGAGTAAATGGGCCAAGTGGAGGGTTGGTCCTTTTTTTTTATGGTTGGAGCAACATTCATTCAATATATACAATTCACACATACAAAATGCAATAGCGTTGCGCAGAAAGACTGACAGTCTTTGTTGCTGGGGATTGAACTGAGATTTTAATTGTAATTGATTTTTACTTTTTAAATATTTTTATTTATTTTATGCTTTTCTTTTCTTTTCTTCTGGCCCTTTCAGGTATTGTGCCATCAGATCACTATTACAAGTGGTGTATTGTTGTTTTGGTATAGGTGGGACCTAGATTGTGTTTCCCTGTGTACCTCTGTCATGAGACGCATCAAAGAGTTCCCATAGCAACCTCAGTGAGGAGGTACATTTTTCATATTGGTAAAAATTGCTCACATTGAACACTGCATCTTAAAAATAAGTATCACCCAGGCAACAGTACCCTGCAGGCAACAGTACCCTGCAGGCAACAGTACCCTGCAGGCAACAGTACCCTGTTTCAGGCATTTGGAAGAAGAGAAAGCCTCTGCCCATCGCAAGTATGTTATTTTATTACACTCCCTTAACTCCACCAACAAGTAAATAATTTATTTGGGTGGAGTTACCCTTAAACCTTAAACCTTATGCTAAAGGAAGTGCTAGCCCAGTTACTTGTGTTTTTATTAAAAAAAAGTAGGTCAATATGGACAGTTACCCTCATTGGCAGTCATATATTGCACAGAGATAATATGCCATTGCCAGCAACACATTATAAAGAGATACCCTGTCATTAAAAGCCATGCAATGCACATAAATATCCCCATTGGCAGCCATACATTACAAAGACATATCCTATTGCCAACAGTACATAGCACAGAAATATTCCCCATCACCAACCATACATTGAAAAGATACTGTCCATTACCAGCCATATATTAAACATGAGATTAAACATTGCTCCCCACTGACAAATTATAAATTCATCATATAAATCAATAATCCTAGCACCACAACTGTGGCAGCAGAGATGATGGAAAGGGCAGTCATCACTTCTGATGTCACCAATCAGTCGACCATAGATAGATCCAAACGATCATATGTTATATTAGAACTAACACAGATTTGTTCCTTGATGGCTTGGACTCAATTGTTGTCCACGTGCTTCCTACTTGGCCACCAAAATAATGTATATTTTGAGGTTTATTAAGAATCCCCAAATCACTATTGTTTTCTGTAATGGTAGTTGTGTTGTATGCGTCGTTTTGTTCGAAGGTTGTAGGCGATGAAGGACTGACAGCCATGACAGTTACAGGGTCCACGTGATGAATTTCATTACATTATTGTTGGCTCTCTCTCTTTTCCCCAAAAATTATTTTAATTTTTTTTTTTTGGACCCCATGTTCACAAAATGTTTAGTTGATACTGAAATTCGTAGACATTTGAAACTTGCTAAATCATATAGCTTATCTCTACTGGTAATACATGGAAGCACAACTTTTTCTTTTACATGAACTAGGAAAACCAAACCATCATAATCAAAGCACACTATATAAAGCATTATGATGTAGGTTAATACATATTAACTAGTGACTGCATCTAAATGGTTCAGGGTTGGGATATTTCACCATGTTTGGTATAAGAATTATTCACCTTTCAGTTCTGGAGTCAGGTTGTGTCCATATTCATCCAAAAGTATCTTGTCCTTTAGAGCATCACCTAAATGCAAGACAAAAACATAATATTAACATATGATAGTTCAGGTCATAATTAATTGAGACACTCTATTATATCTGCAAAGCAAAAGAAAAATCAGTGTTCTGCATTGTTTAATAATTTTAAGGTGATTTGACTAAGGTGTGAGCACCTTTCTGTATTTAACCTTTATTTCCTGCGCTCCCATTTTAAAGCCAATCAGATTGTCAAAATGTTCACATCAGCACGGAGTATGTCTGGATAAGAAAAGCCACAGACCAAGAGTTAGATAGTAGAAGGAGCAGGTTACCCCAACAGCACACATAAGTGATGTGTTACTTTTGTCACACTGATGCGGAAATATTGTATCAAACATACCTCTACATGAATGAAGTTCATTCAACAACAACTTGTTTTCTGATTTATACATAATGCTAGGTTTCTTAATTTCTCTACATTACATTTTAAATTACTGTAAACATTGACATGCATGAATTTATAGTGTCACCTCTTAACGCATTGTACACAATTTGTACTTCAGCGACATAATTTTTTCATAACACAGAATTGATGTATTGAGTAAAGTCTCGTTATTAATGTGGAATGCTGGGAGTTCTAGCCTGTACTAGGTCTTACTGTGCATAAAAGGGTGTGACTGAGTGGATACAAGTACAAATTCTAGCTTACAATGTATCCTTGCATGTACAGTGATGTAATGAAACGTGTATTTTCCATTAGAAACAACTAGAAATTAAGTAATCAATCAGAAGTTGAAGTTCTTACTACTCCTTAAGTTTGGGATGTAAATGTGTGGGTTGATCCTGATTGAGGTGAGATTTGTCAGATAAAAAACACCTCACATAAAATCAGACCGAACATAGTGTAGTAAACAGAAAACAGCTAAACATAAAGCAACAAGGTGGTATGATGTGAATATAATCTACAAAAACAATTTAATAACTCCATTCGATACATTGGCTAGAATTGGTAATATTGCTACACATCAGGGGGTAAATGTATCAAGCTGAGAGTTTTTCGGCGGGTTTGAAAAACCAATCAGATTCTATCTATCATTTATTTAGTACATTGTACAAAATGACAGCTAGAATCTGATTGGTTGCTATAGGCAACATCTCCACTTTTGAAACCCGCCGGAAAACTCTCAGCTTGGTACATTTACTCCCAGATGTTGATAGCATTGCGCCTGATTGATGGTGTATAGTGGGGAAGTGTATGCAGAAACAACCTTTTATTTTAGTTAAGGTAAAAAAAATGATGTTATATTATAAAAAGTTATATCAGTAGTTGTTATAGTGCATGTACATATACACTGAAGGATGACTAAAAGTTGGAAATAGTAAACTGTATTTTATTATGACATATATAGGACATATGTAGCAGAAGCATTAAACAACTACTTATATCTCTCCTATAATATAGAATTTACAAGACATCATATTCACTCAAAATGTACATATATAATAATAATGCCATAAAGCTGCACAACAACATTTTTTTAATTCACATATCTTTTCTTTAATCAGACATTTTTTTTATTTCGCTAGTTTTAAGATATATGTTGCAGATGTCATGTTTATCAATTTTAGTTGAATATTAATAGAGGAGCTGTTCTTCTGTGCCTATATGGTTGTTTTTTTCATCATAGTGGATTTCATGCTTGAAGATAGAAGAGGAATTAGGTGAGCAACAAATGGGTAATACGGGATTTGTGTCAGGACATATATGTATATCTTTTTTTAATAGAGGACTTTATTGCGGTGTCTGTGTATTTATTTCAGTGTATTTTATTTTTTTGCAGGTGTTTAGAAATCAGACCACTATGACCCTATTCATGTGCTCAAACCATTATGGAAAGAGGATGGGGACAGTATGAGAACGGGCTGCTATCAATGGGCATTTAGAAAAGTTTATCTGGAAAGAGAGACTGTGATATATGCAAACTAAAGTGGATGCTCTACATCCGTGATGGGCAACTGGATACACTTCATAGGCACATGGCGCATCCCTCTAACGTTCAAGACGGTTGCACTTTACCTTAATCTCAGTAATAAGTTAAAACAATGCATTTAATCAAAGAATTGGACACCTATTTTGTACTAACAAATCAGTAGGCATTTTAAACTAGTGTTACAAGCTATAACAAACCAATCTGACAATAAAGCAGGAGCTGCACCTGTTACCCATAAATGCTCTACGCAACAGCTTGGACTGGAAGAATTGTTTACTACAGAAACAGAAGAAAATTTGTTACATGAGTAAGACATGGAAAGTGAGAGGAGTGGGGAGAAGATGGAAAGTGAGAGGAGTGGGGAGAAGATGGAAAGTGAGATCAGTGGGGAGAAGATGGAAAGTGAGAGGAGTGGGGAGAAGATGGAAAGTGAGTGCAGTGGGGAGAAGATGGAAAGTGAGATCAGTGGGGAGAAGATGGAAAGTGAGTGCAGTGGGGAGAAGACAAAAAGTGAGATCAGTGGGGAGAAGACGAAAAGTGAGATCAGTGGGGAGAAGACGGAAAGTGAGATCAGTGGGGAGAAGACGGAAACTGAGAGCAGTGGGGAAAAGATGGAAAGTGAAAGCAGTGGGGAGAAGATGAAAAGTGAGATCAGTGGGGAAAAGATGGAAACTGAGAGCAGTGGGGAGAAGACAAAAAGTGAGTGCAGTGGGGAGATGATGGAAAGTGAGAGAAATGGGGAGATGATGGAAAGTGAGAGCAGTGGGGAGAAGACAAAAAGTGAGTGCAGTGGGGAGATGATGGAAAGTGAGAGCAATGGGGAGATGATGGAAAGTGAGAGCAGTGGGGAGAAGATGGAAATTGAGTGCAGTGGGGAGAAGATGGAAAGAGAGAGCAATGGGGAGATGATGGAAAGTGAGAGCAGTGGGGAAAAGATGGAAAGAGAGAGCAATGGGGAGATGACGGAAAGTGAGAGCAGTGGGGAAAAGATGGAAACTGAGAGCAGTGGGGAGAAGACAAAAAGTTAGAGCAGTGGGGAGATGATGGAAAGTGAGAGAAATGGGGAGATGATGGAAAGTGAGAGCAGTGGGGAGATGATGGAAAGTGAGAGCAGTGGGGAGAAGACAAAAAGTGAGTGCAGTGGGGAGATGATGGAAAGTGAGAGCAATGGGGAGATGATGGAAAGTGAGAGCAGTGGGGAGAAGATGGAAATTGAGTGCAGTGGGGAGAAGATGGAAAGAGAGAGCAATGGGGAGATGACGGAAAGTGAGAGCAGTGGGGAGATGATGGAAAGTGAGAGCAGTGGGGAGATGACGGAAAGTGAGAGCAGTGGGGAGAAGATGGAAAGTTAGAGCAGTGGGGAGATGATGAAAAGTTAGAGCAGTGGGGAGATGATGGAAAGTGAGAGCAGTGGGGAGAAGATGAAAAGTGAGATCAGTGGGGAAAAGATGGAAACTGAGAGCAGTGGGGAGAAGACAAAAAGTGAGTGCAGTAGGGAGAAGATGAAAAGTGAGATCAGTGGGGAAAAGATGGAAACTGAGAGCAGTGGGGAGAAGACAAAAAGTGAGTGCAGTGGGGAGATGATGGAAAGTGAGAGAAATGGGGAGATGATGGAAAGTGAGAGCAGTGGGGAGATGATGGAAAGTGAGAGCAGTGGGGAGAAGACAAAAAGTGAGTGCAGTGGGGAGATGATGGAAAGTGAGAGCAATGGGGAGATGATGGAAAGTGAGAGCAGTGGGGAGATGATGGAAAGTGAGAGCAGTGGGGAGAAGATGGAAAGTGAGAGCAATGGGGAGATGATGGAAAGTGAGAGCAGTGGGGAGATGATGGAAAGTAAGAGCAGTGGGGAGAAGATGGAAAGTGAGAGCAGTGGGGAAAAGATGGAAAGAGAGAGCAATGGGGAGATGACGGAAAGTGAGAGCAGTGGGGAGATGACGGAAAGTGAGAGCAGTGGGGAGAAGATGTAAAGTTAGAGCAGTGGGGAGATGATGGAAAGTTAGAGCAGTGGGGAGATGATGGAAAGTGAGAGCAGTGGGGAGAAGATGGAAAGTGAGAGCAGTGGGGAGAAGATGGAAAGTGAGAGCAGTGGGGAGAAGATGAAAAGTGAGATCAGTGGGGAAAAGATGGAAAGTGAGAGCAGTGGGGAGATGATGGAAAGTGAAAGCAGTGGGGAGAAGATGGAAAGTGAGAGCAGTGGGGAGAAGATGGAAAGTGAGTGCAGTGGGGAGAAGATGGAAAGTGAGAGCAGTGGGGAGAAGATGGAAAGTGAGTGCAGTGGGGAGAAGATGGAAAGTGAGAGCAGTGGGGAGAAGATGGAAAGTGAGTGCAGTGGGGAGAAGATGGAAAGTGAGAGCAATGGGGAGAAGATGGAAAGTGAGAGCAGTGGGAAGAAGATGGAAAGTGAGAGCAGTGGGGAGAAGATGGAAAGTGAGAGCAGTGGGAAGAAGATGGAAAGTGAGAGCAGTGGGGAGAAGATGGAAAGTGAGTGCAGTGGGGAGAAGATGGAAAGTGAGTGCAGTGGGGAGAAGATGGAAAGTGAGAGCAATGGGGAGATGATGGAAAGTGAGAGCAGTGGGGAGATGATGGAAAGTGAGAGCAGTGGGAGGAAGATGGAAAGTGAGAGCAGTGGGGAGAGGATGGAAAGTGAGAGCAGTGGAGAGAAGATGAAAAGTGAGTGCAGTGGGGAGAAGATGAAAAGTGAGTGCAGTGGGGAGAAGATGGAAAGTGAGTGCAGTGGGGAGAAGATGGAAAGTGAGAGCAATGGGGAGATGATGGAAAGTGAGAGCAATGGGGAGATGATGGAAAGTGAGAGCAGTGGGGAGAAGATGGAAAGTGAGAGCAGTGGGGAGAAGATGGAAAGTGAGAGCAGTGGGGAGAAGATGGAAATTGAGTGCAGTGGGGAGAAGATGAAAAGAGAGAGCAATGGGGAGATGATGGAAAGTGAGAGCAGTGGGGAGATGATGGAAAGTGAGAGCAGTGGGGAGAAGATGGAAAGTGAGAGCAGTGGGGAGAAGATGGAAATTGAGTGCAGTGGGGAGAAGATGGAAAGAGAGAGCAATGGGGAGATGACGGAAAGTGAGAGCAGTGGGGAGAAGATGGAAATTGAGTGCAGTGGGGAGAAGATGGAAAGTGAGAGCAATGGGGAGATGATGGAAAGTGAGAGCAGTGGGGAGAAGATGGAAAGTGAGAGCAGTGGGGAGATGATGGAAAGTGAGAGCAGTGGGGAGATGATGGAAAGTGAGAGCAGTGGGGAGAAGATGGAAAGTGAGTGCAGTGGGGAGAAGATGGAAATTGAGTGCAGTGGGGAGAAGATGGAAAGAGAGAGCAATGGGGAGATGATGGAAAGTGAGAGCAGTGGGGAGAAGATGGAAATTGAGTGCAGTGGGGAGAAGATGTAAAGAGAGAGCAGTGGGGAGAAGATGGAAAGTGAGTGCAGTGGGGAGAAGATGTAAAGAGAGAGCAGTGGGGAGAAGATGGAAAGTGAGTGCAGTGGGGAGAAGATGGAAAGTGAGTGCAGTGGGAAGAAGATGGAAAGTGAGTGCAGTGGGGAGAAGATGGAAAGTGAGTGCAGTGGGGAGAAGATGGAAAGTAAGTGCAGTGGGGAGAAGATGGAAAGTGATAGCAGCAATGGGGAGATGATGGAAAGTGAGAGCAATGGGGAGAAGATGGAAAGTGAGTGCAGTGGGGAGAAGATGGAAAGTGAGTGCAGTGGGGAGATGATGGAAAGTGAGAGCAGTGGGGAGAAGATGGAAAGTGAGATCAGTGGGGAGAAGGGGAAAACTGAAAAGGAGATGGAGAAAAAGTTGGGACAGGAGGGGGCAAGATATGAGCCAGGGAAGAGGAGATGCTATAACCATATGTATAATAACCGCACCATTCTTTTTACCATAAACTCTGCTAATTTGCTGACAAATAGATTGGCTGTCTTTTATTTTGAGGTAGTTTGGATTATTAGAATTATATTGAAACTCCCTGTATAAAATGAATAATAATAGTTGGGCTTCACATGACTTGTAATAGTTGAGCAATAATGTGAAAGTGGAAAGCACCGTGCAGCGGGCACGAGATATTTCTGAACTCACAAGTTTGCACATATACAAAATTTTGTAAAATGCTCCGTGAGACCTTCAGTTACCTGTGTGTATTATTTCATCCAGTACGGTGAGTAAATTAGGATGTGGGCGCTTAGCCTTTAGAGCATAGAGACATTTCCAGAATCCTATCACAGCTTCTCTTCCTGCCTCCAAAACTTGTTGTAACAACCTCTCAGCAAATCTAGAGTCAGGGTCTTCTAGCATTGGTTGAGCGTACTAGGAGAAAAATACAATTACAGAAACCATTTTTAGATACCGTATATAGAAACAAAACATGTTAATTAATAATTAAAACAAATTATAAGAAAACATTATATTTACATTTTATTCAACACATTTATTCCCAAGAGGATTCAGCCTCTCTGTGACCACCCCAATGTTGTCATGTTTGTGATGTGCCAGTTAACCTGTAATGAATTAATTCAGTAAATGATGTTTGCTTTTTTATTTAGGGGGAAACAGGTATTTCTGTTAGTAGTATGTTGAAAATCTCAAAATATCATCCTTACATCAGATCTGGCTCTGAATATTTACCTTGGCATCAGATATGGCCCAGCATGTTACGTTTGTCACTAGATATAGCGTATTTGCATACTATTCTATTATTCGCACAGGAATCGATTCATTGTCCATTTTTTAGTTCTAGTGTCATATGTCAGCTTTTCCTGAAGATAGGAAGACGCACCAGATGCAAAGGCAATATCACTACCCAATTCATTGTATTACATGTAGCACATCCCTTGGAACATCACAGGGATAGGACAGTAAGTGAGAGAGAAAGGGGGAGAGAGGAAGAAATCTGGAGAATGCTAGTGTATCCGAGTCTCAGAGTGACAGGCAAGAGAGAGACAGGTGTGAGAGAGAGAGAGATAGAGTGTGAGAGAGAGAGAGTGTGAGAGAGAGTAAGAGAGAGAGAGTGTGAGAGAGTGAGAGAGAGAGAGTAAGAGAGAGAGTGAGAGAGAGAGAGAGAGAGAGAGAGATAGAAATAGAGAGTGAGAGTGACAGGGGAAAGAGAAAAAGAGAGAGAGAGAGAGAGAGAGAGAGAGAGAGTGACAGGTGAGAGAGTGGGAGTGACAGGCGAGAGAGAGAATGTGAGAAAGTGAAAGAGTGGCAGGCCAGGTATTTTGTATATAAGTATAAAAGTATTCAAGTATTGCTACAACTGCATAAGTAACGGAGCTTTATAAACCTCAGGTTTGTAGAGAGTTAGACCCATTCATTCCAGATAGCAAAAAGCTTTATACATCAAAGAAGTCCAAAAAGTTCTCATGGGTAGTTAGGACGCTCATTCTTTAGTAAGTGCTAAGGTTTTTGTTTGTTTTGTGCTGCAGCCCCACTCTGTGGATAAATGAACCAATAGGCAACTGATCTCAAATAGAGTCCTCTTCTGTCTCTAAGGGCAAACTACAGTGTTGAGGTTGGTACACTCACGACTGATATCATGATAATCCAATTCATGCATACTAATTAGTTATGTACAGTGCATAAAACAGTGATGCAGAGATCAGTAAATAAGAAACTTCTAGTACTTAAAAAATGCTGTTCCATTATAAACAATTACTAGACTTGTTGGCAAACTGAAATAGTAGCTTTGTGCCTTTGGTTCTAATTCAACTACATCAAGGTGGCTTCAATACACAATGTCCTTTTTAGAAACATTAAAATATTAAGACGTTTCCATACCTCTAACTCCAGTGTAGTGCATAATTTCAGTTCACTGAGTAAAAGTCTGTTTGAAGACTCCACAATGTAGATAAAGTCTTCCTTGAAATATTCATATATTATCCTCAGTGCAGAATCTTCGAATTGCCGAAGGCGCTCAAGAAAGTTGTCTGCGTCATCTAAACAGAGATGGAGAACTAAGAATTAATAATCCCCCAGCCACAATAAATAGAAAAAAATTGGTGAATCTTTATATTAAGTCTAGGTTAAGTTATGTACAAAACCATATTAGGCTTGAGTCATTAAGGAGACCAAAGCATAAAAAAGAAGTAACTTTGCACCTGGGCTAAACCATGTGGCATTGGAGGGGAAGGTAAATTTAAAACGTGGGGACATATTTATAGTGGGGATAGGGCATGTCCTAGATCAACTTTGTGTAGTGGTGGCGGAAATAATGGCCTGCACATGTGCAGTAATGTCAGGGATCGATAAAGCTCTACTCACAGTGACATCACAGAGACCAAGGGAGCGAGGGAAAAGTGACAGGTAAGAGGAATGACTTTAAACTGGTAGTTGCTGTGTGGCAGTTGGTCCTGGTCAGCGGAGAGATCTGTAAGCCGGTCAGGGAAGAACCCTGTCATGTTGTCAGCAGAAGAAGCCCTGTGAGTCTCTGAAGAAAATCAGCTCAGGAGGAAATATCCAGGATGAACAGAGGAGTATCAGCTCTGATAGGAGGGAGAGCCCGGTCAGACTTGTCAGCCCTGTTCTGTGAGAGAAACAGCTGACATCTCCTGTGAGAGGTCTAAGGAGAAAACGGAATCTAAATGGATAAGTAACCCCTGTTCATTTATTATTTGCTGGGACTGTGTATTGTGAATCTTGTTATTAGGTAGATAGGGACTCGTTGTAGAGGCCCGAATATAATTTGTACACCCCCTTTGCAGGACTGTGATAATTTATCAGGGTGAGTGATAGGGAAAGATAGTTTGGGATCAGAGACTGAGATATATTGTGAGCATCTGCACTAAGCAACAACATTTACCTCAGACCAGGGACATTTATTACAGGGAAGTACAGAGGAGCGATAGCTCACTGCAGGATTGGGTCTGTGTAATAGGGCGAGACAAGGAGGAAAGTGTGCACATGTCTAACTTCTTCAAGTCATAAAGACAGACTAGAGATTGTGCTTATAAGAAATGTGAGGTACACTACAGAGTGACACCATTAAAAGAGATTTATGTTTTACAAGGCTCAGGAAAACTTACACCAGCAACTTTGTTCTGGAGCCTTTTCTACCATAGTCTACTGTTTCTGGGATAGAGAGGTGGAGAGACATTTGCTTGTCATTTATTTCCTCATAAGACCACTTAAATGCATTATATGGCTAAATATGCATTTGTTGATGTACAACATGTTAAGTTAGTGGATATGCTTAGAATGTGCTATTGCTTTGTCATTATTACAGTTGGAGAATAATTGCAAGTTAGCATTTAAGGTAGAGGTACCTCTTAGCTGTGGTAACAAAGGATAAGTTATTGCATTGTATTCTTGCACATTCACTATAGTTAATTTGTTTTAAATGGATACTTTTAAAATACAGTTTACATAAGATAGATTCTATTTTGGTATATATATAAAGTCTAATTAGATATGAAAATCCTTTGTGAGCACGCGCCCAATCTGTAAAAATGGCGGAGTGACTTTCAAAGACCAATTTGCTGTTTGCTATCTCTTTCTGTTTGTGCCTCTGTTTTTGTTTGTAGGGGGCGGAGGGCTCCTTGGTCTCCATCTGGTGTTGCTTGTCAAGAATACTACCCAGCAAAGAGCCTAAAGGAAACATCATAGGTCACAATACACTTTGCATAGACACCCAGATGATCTATGGGAAAGGGGGTGCTACATATATTTCAGTGTTAAAATAAAGCTATCAAGTATTTGTGTGCTACATCGAAAAACAGCCAGTATTTATCTTATGTGCAAATTTGCACCCCTTGCATTGTAACATGGTTTGTCCTGAGCAAACTTGCTCTTTTTTTTTGCTTTGCTCTCCTTAATGACTCAGAGCCATTGATGCATGCATGCAGGGTTATGCTAGTCTTTATTCATTAAATCATACTAACAACACAAACTTGTTATAACGTATAGCTAACGATTATATGACATTTACACCAATCATGTTGGACTAATGGGCACTAGTAAATATGTGTCTGTTTTCTACTGCAACACATTCCAGCAGATTTGTGATATTTATCATATGTGAATCAGCAAAGCAATAAACTTTAGACCATAGAATTGCCTTAATTGTATATATTTTCGTGATCTATGCTAGAAAGCGGATGGAAGGCCCTTGAGTTATCATCTATCTATTAAAGAGAGGAAGGCCTTAAATAATCTTATGTCAGATGATTCAGTCATCATATAACCAGCAGATAAGGGGGGTGGCCTGGCTATCAAAGATGTGACAAGTTATAAAAAGGAGGCATTAAGACACTTGAATAATGCCGATTTTTATAAAATGTTAGACTCAGACCCTACCCCCCAGTATCAGAATGAATTGAGATTTATGTTGGACATGGCCCTCAGCGATGGTGTGATTAATAAGGACACTTTTTCATTTTTTATACACTCTTTATCCAGTCACGTCCACTTTTTATCAGTTGCCAAAAATTCACAAGACACTTAGTGCACCTCCTGGGAGACCTATTGTTTTTGGTGTGGGTTCCCTCACAAGTAATTTATCTTTATTTGTAGAGTCACATTTGCAAAGTTTTGTTCCTTTATTGAGATCATATATTAAGGACACAACTAGCTTCCTCCACCTAAATCATAAGATTAATTGGAAAGAGTCATACCGTTTTATAACGAGTGATGTAGAGGCATTATGTTCAAACATTCCTCATGATCGAGGCCTAGAAGCAGTGGATCATTATATAAGAAAAGATGGTGGTATGAATGCTAAACTGTGTGACTTCATGTTATCATTAATAAAATTTATCTTGGAGCACAATATTATTTGCAGACACGGGGGACAGCTATGGGAATCAAGTTTGCCCCAAACTATTTGAACCTCTTTATGGGCCTTTTCTAAGAGTACATTTGGGGGTTGTGGTTTGGGGCGAACCTGGTTCTTTATGGCAGATTTATAGATGATTTCGTTTTTGTTTGGGATGGTGATAAAGACTCTACACAGGCTTTTTTATCCCACATTAATTAAATCATTTTGGAATTAGGTTTATAGGTCACCAGGATCCTATATACATAAACACTTTTGGATGTTACACTATCGGTGAGGGACAATAAAGTCATAACGAAAACATATACTAAGAGTGTGGACACATTTAATTACCTTCACTATAGAAGCAGTCATGCTAGAAAGTGGAAGGACAATATTCCAAGGGGCTAGTTTTTGTGGGTTCGAAGAACCTGTTCTTTAATGGGAGATTTTGAGAGACAGGTCGGTGTGCTTTATCTTTCTTTTTTACAGCAGGGGTATCCGATTAGATGCAGCTTTGAGGGAAGTTATGTCTATGAATCGTAATGATCTTTTAGTTTACAAAGGTTGACAAATCAATGGTTTTTGTAAAACAATATAATATGCATGCATCAAAGATTAGGAGAATTATTGATAAGAACTCTGCTATATTGGAACATGATGATCTTATAGGTACCTTCATTAATAGAGTTTAAAAAAATTATCTTTCGAAGGGCTAGAAGTCTGAAAGAAAGGTTGGCCCTGAGTTTTTTTCAGTAATAAGAAAACTGTGAAAACCCTAACAAATATTAAAAATATCTTTACTAATTGGCTAGGTAGGAGATCTAATGGGTGGAACTGTTGTATAACATGTAATTGTATTGACCATGTAATTAATAACATTTTGGATTGTTGTTCTAGTTATATAGTCTACCTTATTACTTGTGGTATGCGATATGTTGGACGAACGACGAGACTATTACATATTCGTTTTTTGGAATATCGTCGAAATATGTTAAAACAGGTCAAAACCTATAGCCTATCCAATAATGTTTTTTATGTCAGAATGGAGATATTAGGAATATGAGAATTAAAGCC
Organism: Mixophyes fleayi; assembly: GCF_038048845.1. Taxonomy (NCBI): domain Eukaryota; kingdom Metazoa; phylum Chordata; class Amphibia; order Anura; family Limnodynastidae; genus Mixophyes; species Mixophyes fleayi. The sequence goes on along the minus strand of NC_134407.1, from coordinate 208,850,763 downwards.
ATTGAACAAATTGGCTTAACAAATAGACGGGGCGATAGATTTAACAGCCTATTTTGAGAGAGGCCTATTGGATTTTTAGGCTTAGGACACTCATTTCCTAAGGATTAAATTATATGATTGAACTTAATAATATTTAAGATTAGTTCCAGATATTTCTAATAACAGGGATATCTACAACCCTTTAGTTATGTTTTCTTTCTATTTTTGGAATATGTTCCCTTTATCTCTGTGGAGTCAATGGATAGGAAACATTAGTACTCAGTATGTACCTATATCTGCTTCATGATTCAGGTAAACACCATATTAAAATTCAGTTTAAATGTAGTTCTATATTATTGTGTTTACTTCATGTCTTTTACATTAATTATGGTGACCCTCTATGGATTTTAATTTTATAAGTAACTCCAGTTCTTTTTATATATATATATATATATATATGTGTATATATATATATATATATATATATATATATATATATATATATACATACATATATATACACACTACCATTTAATATATATTTTTATATATATATATATTTTTATACAAATTCATTTTTTAGATGTGTATCAATCTATACTGTAATTTTTATACCTTTTTATGCATACTATATATTTGTTGATTTTTATTACATGTATGCAGTTTATTTGTGCCTCTAAATTGCTGTTTATCTATATAGATTATAAATGAGAAGGGTTTATAGCTCAGGTTGCAATGTATGGTTTGTTGACCAATCAATTTACCATTCAATTTTTGATAGTACTGTAGTTGTTATATATTTTTGTATTACAGATTCTTGTTATATATGCTTATAGCTAGAGAAACATATAATCGCTATTTTCCATATGGATAATGTTTATTATATGACTATTAATATCGGCGGCTGGTCAATGACAATACATATTGTCACATGATTGGAGATAGCGCTGTGAACACGTGACTTTTTGCCATCTCCGTTGCAGGATTTATAAGAGACGTTTGGATCAATGAAATCTTACCTCTGATGAAACCGCCCATTGAAGGGGCGGATAAAGGCGCCAGGAGGACGCCAGCGGACAAAGATGCACCTTGTTTTCCTTTTCTTTTTTGTGTATATACGTTTTTGACACAAATTGAAGTATTATATCTTCTTTGCACTATACACTTACAGCTACATTTAATCCTAAAGACTCAGTTATGGACTCCAAGGAGGATACCAGGGATATTGATCAGTACAGCATATATTTGTTTGTTCAAGAGGAGACGTTTTGCCATGCACAGTGTGCTCGGGCTCCATATATACAGCTCACTATCGCTGGATTTATTCCTTACTAAGCAGGGGCGCACGCAGGGGGGGTTTCTGGTTCTCCAGAAACCCCTCCACGAAGAACGGGGGCTAAACAGTGCCACTACATAGCGGCACTTTACTGTACAGCAGTCGCAGTGCTGTCAAGAAGAAGCGGCCGTTGCGGTGCAATACAGCACCGCCGCGGACGCTTCTTTGACAGCGGCCGCGGCTGCTGTACAATACAGTGCCGCTGAAATGGAGCTGCTGCGCAATCCCCCCCTTAAAAATCCTGCGTGCGCCCCTGCTAAGGCTGCAATTGTGTGGGTGTATTCACAATATTTTTGTACCTAGGGGCTCCTTGCTGGACATGACATTCTCCTATATCATATGATATTATTGATCATTGGGCCTTTATAGCTGTCAATATTAGTGCTTCTTTCTATGCTTTTATTTCATAAATGTTTTATATGCAATAAATATATTGTTTTAAAGATTTACCAGCGCTAACACTTTTCCTTTCCATTTTTGTATATATTCTGCCCATTTTCTGTTTAAACTGATCATAAAAGTGGTACTTAAGGTATTAAATACTTAAACAGCAAACAAGTGCATCAGTTTTTTGATTCCCAGTTTGATAATCTTCTAATTATTTTACTAGCCACATATAATTACAAAGCATAGAATAATACTGACCATTGGTTCTAGCTGCTTCACAGTACTGCTCCATTCAACAGAGTAAGTGACTGAGGCAACCTGCAAAGGAAGAAGGAAGAATCATCATCATTACCATTTATTTATATAGCGCCACTACTTCCGCAGTGCTGTACAGAGAACTCACTCACATCAGTCCCTGCCCCAATGGAGCTTACAATCTAAATTCCCTAACATACACACACACACACACACACACAGACAAGGGTCAATTTTGTTAGCAGCCAGTTAACCTACTAGTATGTTTTTAGAGATGGGAGGAAACTGGAGCACCCGGAGAAAACCTACGCAAATATGGGGAGAACATACAAACTCCTCACAGATAAGGCCATGGTCGTGAACTGAACTCATAAGTGCTGTAAGGCAGAGATGCTAACCACTAAGCCACTGTGCTGCCCCAAATAGCAAAAGTACTATCCATATATTATAGTATAGTATAAAAAGATGACACAAAGAACCGTCTTTCAAATTTCAAACAACAGTAAAGGCATGTCAGCAGCACCTGCGCCTTTTTTATATCTTTGTGCTTATTTTTGTGTTTTTGAGCCTATTTTAACTTCTAAGCACATGCTAACATTGGGTTAATGGTACTGCTGTGAGCCCCAGATGCATAGTGGGCCTGGTGGGATACATTGCATTCCTTCAGGCCCACTCTCCCCTTCACTGATTGAAACCTGCCAATGGCCTCTTTACTGTACCTTAGCCATTTGGAAATGGACTTTATAATTGACACTAGTCTCCAGAAACAAGGGTCTGCTCTTTATTCTTATTAATGGAAGGGGCTCTTGGGTCACTGTACTCGTATATAATGTGGGATCACTGTTCCAGGGTCCGTTTTGGCATGTCTAGTGTGTGGGGGCACCGTAGGTAATGTATAAATAGTAATAGCGGCAATGGTTAATAGTGAATGCACACTTGGAGGCTGGCAAATGGCTCGGCATATCGGATGGACCAACATTGCCACTCCCCCCTCACCTCCAGGTCCCCCACTAGAGTTGCACCCTTTTGTTATAAGTAAACTAAGTTAATACCTAAAAATGAAAATTAAATGTGTGGCGCTGTTATTATTCTGTCAATCACAAATCATAAATGTCCCAAACATTCTTTAATAAAGTCTCAAGATATTTTTCTTTTTTGTCTTCTACTACACTTTTGTTAAGTATCTGCTATTATTGTGTGTTTGAGTGCTTTGTTATGTTTGTAGCTGTTTATAGAAAACCACCATGTGTAACTCATTTACACCCAACCCAAAGCCTTTGTACATTGGGCGCAGAGGAACATAGGCTGCTTGTTACTATGTCATCCACACCCCAGCTCTCCAGGGAGACGGTCAGGAAAAGTTATTAAAAGAAAAAAAAAACATACCCTCATTTCAAACCCCTATAACTTTACCTGACCTAGAAAAAATTGCAGATATTAGGTATTAAAGTAAATTGGAGAAATAGAGGAACACACTTAAACTTTTGAAAATAATAGTAATGAAATGAGTTAGATCAGTTAGTACACTCTGTAATTTATACACTGATGTGTAATATAATGCAGAGAGTAAGGTGTATGAAATGGGTTAACACACTGTGTGACCTAATCAATTTTCTCTATTTCCTTTTTTAACAATTCCTGAACTAGGTAATTAAAAGTCAGTTATATAAAACCAGGACTCTGACATATAATTTTCATTAATGAGAACTTTTTACCTTTTCTTCTTTTTGGAGATGTCCACCTTCCTAGTCAAGTAATATGTAGCGACAACTTATAGAAATCACACCCAGGCGACGGTTAAGTCATACATGTAGCAAGGAAATAGAATGTTGCTAGACTGGTTTGAGCTGAAATGTTACGAGCAAGAGTAAAATCAGGATATCTGACTGCTCTCTGCTGTTTACAAGTGTTTAGACCGACTTGCCGCTATATTATTTGTTTGTTAATAAAGCTTAGAAAACAAGAAAATGACAAATTAAAAATGTCTCTATCTGTAATTAAGGACTCTATGTTTGCAGGATCTGTACTAAAGGACTCCATGTTTGCAGGATCAATATGACTGGCCTCTAGCCTTCATTTTTTCAGGTCAACCTTTGACTCTAGTTCGGTACATAAAGTGATTCATAAATCTTTTATTACTGGACCATACAGGGAACAAGGAAAATAAAAAGAAGTAATGGAAGGTTGGCTACTCTGTTAGTCCACAACAAATCATCATCATCATCATTTATTTATATAGCGCCACTAATTCCGCAGCGCTGTACAGAGAACTCATTCACATCAGTCCCTGCCCCATTGGAGCTTACAGTCTAAATTCCCTACTATAGACACACACTCACACAGACAGACAGGGAGACAGACAGACAGACAAAGAGGGAGAGCCTAGGGTCAATTTTTGATTGCAGCCAATTAACGTACCAGTATGTTTTTGGAGTGTGGGAGGAAACCGGAGCACCCGGAGGAAACCCACGCAAACACAGGGAGAACATACAAACTCCACACAGATAAGGCCATGGTTGGGAATCGAACTCATGACCCCAGTGCTGTGAGGCAGACGTGCTAACCACTAGGCCACTGTGATTTAACTATTTCACTGTGGGGTCATGTGGATTAATGCTGGATTAAAGGTTCCAAATGCAATGGGAAAGTAAGAAAATGAAAATAAGACAATTTGAGCTCTATATATTAATATGAGAAAGTCACTATCAATGTTTTTTTTTCACCAGACATTGGGCTTCTCCTTATCAATCAAAGGCTACTGCTGTGCTATTGCCCCCGCAGGCTAAACGATATTTGCCGGCAGGGCCATCTCTTCCATTGGGCACAATGGGCAGGTGCCCGGGGGCCCTGCGGGCAAGGGGGCCCGTCCGAGGCAGCGCTGAAAAAAATAAATCCTGCACATAAAAAAAAAAGAAAATACCTTGCGGTCACGTCAGCTGGCGATCCGGCTCCGTCCCTGGTCCCCTCTTCTGTGCTGTGCTCGCTGTGAATGTTGGGCGTGTTTCTTATGAAAAAGCTGTGTTCTCTGTATGTATCTAATATAAATATTAAGAGATGATTGTATTTTTAATATTTTTAAACCATTTTAAATGTGCAGTGCTGAGTAGGGTGAAAATATCACCCACTGTTACCCTCATAGGAGGCTGCTCCATGAGCCATTTTTCCCGCAACCCTATCTTTAAATCTCTGTAGATTTCTATTAGTCTCCTGATGCTACCTATATCGGTTACCATTTCAAACTGGTCAATAAAAAAAATGATTCATGGGTGCAGAAAGAGAGGAAAAAAAAGTTTTTGGCATTTAATTCCCTGAACCCCACTAAGGGGCAGATGCAGGTAAGTTAAATTGCAGCTGGTAATGGGACTACTGCTTTAATCATGATTCTGCAACAGGTTCCCTAACTCTTACTAACTTCATTTCCAAGTAAGTTTAATATGTTAACTATGTTTTCTATGTTTTTTTTGGATGATCAGCTATCGTTAGTGTTAGTGTATTTTAAGTGTGGCCCAAACCAACTCGTCGTCTTCCAATGTGGCCCAGGGAAGCTAAAAGGTTGGACACCCCTGATCTAAACACTGGATATATTTAAAGAATGCTTCTTTTATTTAAAAACAATTTTTTTCCAAATCCAAATAGCATAATAGATTTTGAAACATTTATTTATTTACTTATTTATGTTTGCAAATGGAGCTGAAAGTCCTAATCAGTGCTTCAGTTTCCACTGCACGTGCATAGCTGTTTCAGAGGTATTTTATTAATAATAAATTGCAGCAATGATAGAATTGATATCGCTGCGAAAAGCGGTGATAGAAAATCTTTCTTATAGCTGCATATTAATAAATTGGGATCATTGCCTCAATTCACAAAACTGGTCTTAATAGTGTTCTAAATATTTTATTAGCTGGAAACACACATAGAATACAGGTGTCAAAGGAAAAAACGTAAATGGTAGATCATGCGCAAGGGTCAAGCAGTATAAATACTGCCCTTCTGCCATTCTCAAAGGAACATAGATGGTGTAATAGCAGTTGAATCAGGTTAGTGCCTCTGGGAAGTACTTCTGCTCTACTTACCTCTACTGCTTATAAATAAATATAGCCCACACTGTCCCCTGTGTAGCTGGGACAGCAGGAGTTACCGGTATGGCAATCACTTTCTAGGTCACTTCCCAGTGACTGACAGCTGGGGAAAGCACATATTATTATTATTATTATTATTATTATTACCATTTATTTATATAGCGCCACTAATTCCGCCGCGCTGTACAGAGAACTCACATCAGTCCCTGCCCCATTGGGGCTTACAGTCTAAATTCCCTAACACACACACACACACACACACACACACACACACACACACACACACACACAGACAGACACACAGACTAGGGTCAATTTGTAGCAGCCAATTAACCTACCAGTATGTTTTTTGGAGTGTGGGAGGAAACTGGAGCACCCGGAGGAAACCCACGCAAACTCGGGGAGAACATACAAACTCCACACAGATAAGTCCATGGTCGGGAATTGAACTCATGACCCCATTGCTGTAAGGCAGAAGTGCTAACCACTCACTCTCTCCCATCTCCTGCCTCTTCAACCTATCCATCTCCACTATCACCTTCCATCTTCCTTCAAGCACATTCTCATCTCACCCACTATAATACTATAAAACCTCCCCATCATCATCATTAATTTATTCCCTAATACACAGACTGACACACACTAAAGTTCATTTTGTCAGCTGCTAATTAACCTACAAGTATGGAGTGTGGGAGAAAACCGGAGCATGTGGAGGAAGTTCATGCAAGCGGGAATTGATATCATGACCCCAGCGTGAGGCAGACATGCTAACCACTGTGTCACCATGTTGCCCCACATACCCTGCCTCTATCTCCAACTACTGTCAAATCTCTCTCCTCCTCTTCACCTCTGAAGAGGAGGCAGTGCTGTATACAATACAGCAGCAACGTGGACGCTTCTTTGACAGCGCCGTGGCTGCTGTATAGTACAGTGCTGTATGTAGGAGCACTTTGTTAGCGGAGGGGAGGGTTTTCTGGAGACCTAGAAACCCCATCTGCGTGCGCCACTGTATAAGGAGCCCTCATAGACTCCTAAGCCTTTAAGGTACAAACATAAATCTAATGAAATTGTAGTTGTTGCTTTCACAACAGTAACATTCACAAGAATGTATCAGAAATATCTAATCAAACAATTGTTGTGAGAGACTCTCATAATAAACCTAAACAGTACAGTATAAGAGTTGCTTCAAAAAGCAAATCCTATTTAACAGGAACCGAACATTCAAAGACAGACTCCACTGATCAGTCCATTGAAGAAATATAAAACCGGATAATAAAATGTGTGGAAACTACTGCAGTACCAACATTTCACACATCTATAAAACTCAAGATAGAACAATCTCTAGATAAAGGAACTCACATCCCTAATGAGGCCCAAAGGAGAATAGGTATTCAATGAGAATATCCAGAGGATTTCCCATTGGGATAATTGCAATAACCTATTATCCCCTCTTTTGTCTACATCAATGTGTTCAATAGCTTTTAATCTTAAGGTAGCAAGAAGAGAATTATGGTATATAGCAAAATGCGTAGGGTCACTGTGATTATCTACTATGTGATTAATATTCCTTAAATGTTCAAATATACAGACTTTTATTGCTCTTTTAGTTTAGACTTGCCACATCCACATTCTAGCAGATATATTACACACATAGTATTGCAATTGATCAATGAATTAATTTATCTAGATTTATTATTCATTGGGGGGAATTCAATTAGCCCCAAAGTGTCTCGCGGGCATTCCGGAGACACTCTGCAGAGAGGTGCGAGGAAAAATGAGCAGAGATTTTTACCGTAGTAATGGTAAAAGTGCACAGCCGCGATGGCTAATTGAATTCCCCCCATTGAGTCTGAAAATGTTTTCTTATATTTTAAGCATATTTACAAGCCTTACAGTGTCCACAGGGAAAAATCCCTTTATGGACGACAACCAATTATTTGACTTATTCACAATATTTTTCAAAAAACTAGGGGACAGGAATGTCTTTAGAGTGCTGGGTCTTTAAAAATAGTTACCCGTTTCTCAGGGAAACATGAAGACAATATTGGAAACATACGCAACAGAGGCCAATGTCTTTCTAGAATTTCATATATTTTTCGGACTACATTAAAGGTTGTAATAAAAGGGCATTTAAACTTATCATTCGATCTCTACCTTACTTTTGTTTCATATTCCAAAAAATCCAGTCTGTCTAAATTCCTAACTTTTTCCAGACTCCTAGCTAATATTTTTTTTAGGATAACCATGTTCTTCAAACTATGCAAAGAAGGTATATGATGATTGTTCATAAAAACCTCTAAACTCTCACAATTTTTCCTAATTCTCATAAATTGTGAGGTTGAGATATTTTCCTTCCACTTTCTATAGTGGGAAAACGAATAGTTTAAAAAACTGTTGCTATCTACCTCCCTAATATGGGTATAGGTTTTTAATTATACCCCTAATCTCAAAGTCTTTTGTCTCCAGAACTAAAACAAGGAATTCAGTTTTATAATTGGCAAGTTTAGATGTATACTGTATCTCATAAATATTTTCATTAACCTCAACTACAAAGTTCTGGATCTCCACCTCTGTCCTTTTCCAAATGTTAAAGATATCATCTATGTACCTTTGGTAAAGGACAATCTTGTCTATATAGTCTTGATTCTCATAGATGACACACATTTACCAGTTGCCCATGTAAAGAGTTGCATAGCTTGGTGCGAAAGTTCTACCCATAGCAGTTCCGCCTTAGTTAGACATCCCTTACTCAGACCCTTCACCAAAAGATTTTTCAGCTTGCTCCCATTCCCTTTTGTGGGATCAATATGTTGCTTCTTGTAAAACACCCCATCACCAACAAGTCACAGTTGCTTCATTGACATAACTACTCCATTTATCAGCACCAGCCCCCACCTTTATCAGCTGGTATGATGATTAAAATATCATCAAGCATTACATTTTCCATTGCTTTTTTTTTCTCCCAGGGGATAAATTCAACTTAAACTTATGTTGTGATCTAGTTGGGGGTCTCCTAATCCTGCTTGTTTCCCCAAACTTATCTATATATGTCCCTTTAGATTCTGCAGGGAATATTTTGGATTTAGTCTTCAAGCCTGTATTGGAGGATGATGGTTGATCCCTATTCAGAATCTGAGAGGAATCCAATTCCACCTTCCGATCTTGTTTTTAAAAAATATTTTTAATCATCAATTTCTTAAGTCACTTGTTTAAATCAATAAATAATTCAATAATAATTGTATCCTACAATCTGTCTGGTGGATTAAATATACCCTAATGTGAATATCTTGTAACATTACACTTTTGTTGGAGCTCTCTACCCTCTACTTCTTGGAAGTTACTTGTTCTCCCTCTGGATTATATACTCAACTGAAAGGACGTTCTCTTTTGACCTAGAGCTCTCAAACCCAGTCGCTATTCTTAAAAAAGACAGTGGTGTAAGACAAAAGGCTGATGCTTCGTCAGCACATTTGAAAAAAAATATATAAATAAATATATATATATATATATATATATCTATCTATCTATCTATAATATAAATGTCTAGTGGCGTGTGTTAGTCTGTCTGTGTGTGTGTGTGGAAAAAATAAAACCAAGTGCAGCACCACCTGCTGGGCGGAGTTATACACTGACCTACTAAATTCTTAGTGTGTGTGGGGAAAAAAATCAGAAAGGGCTGAAATTTGGTATATTAAGATGTTTTTAATTTGTTAATTTAATTTGTTAATTGTTAAAAGTGTTTATAAAGATTTAAAAAAAATATATATATATTTCTTGAAGGAGAAGTGACAGTTGGGAGTGGTTGGTGGTTGCCGGGGCTGACAGTGGGGAGTGGTTGGTGGTTGCCGGGGGTGACAGTGGGGAGTGGTTGGTGGTTGAGGCCTGGGCTATGGCCCAAATGCATGACAAGAACCTTTTTAACACCTTAAGTAGCTTGATTTGACTAGAATGCATGAGTATCATGCACGGGTTAACTTGTATATATATATATATATATATACAAAATATATCTACTTTTTTGATAAATATTACTTATATGTTCACATATGTGGACCTTTAACGCTCTTTTAGTCTTTCCCACATATATCTTGCCATACCTGCATTTTAGCAGATAACTTACACTATGAATTCATCAATGAATTAATTGCTCTACATTTATTATTCCTTGACTCTGAAAATGTTTTTTTATCTTTATGTGCAATTGCAAGCTCTACAGTGCCCACGAAGAAAAAAATCCTTTTTCAAGATGCAACCAATTATTTAACTTGTTCACTGTTTTCTTCAAAAAACTATGGGACAAGATTGACTTGAAGGTTCTGGATCTTTTAAAAATAGTTATAGGTTTCTCGGGAAAACAAGAAGACAACATTGGGTCAGTGCAGAACATAGGCCAATGTCTTTCTAGAATAGTCTTAATTTTTGCTGATGATATACCTTTCCCAGTTGCCCATGTAAAGCTATGTGTAGCTTGGTGCATAAAAAGTACCCATAGTAGTACCACGCACTTGATGGTAAAACTGGTAAAAAAAAAACCAGAAAATAGTTATGATCCAAAATAAATTGTGTACATTACAAAATTTCCTCTTTTAGATCATTTACTATGGTCACCATTTAAAACTCCCACTACTTTTAATCCCTAGGGGATTGCAGTTTCTAATGATTGTACATCAATCGTAAACCAAACAAACTACATATCCTACTTCACTTCTTGTACAATTTGCAAAGCTTTAGTTGAATCTTTCAATAAAGAATCTAAAGTACAAACATATGTTTTTTTTTACAAAAAATGAACATACTCTAATAATACAGATGTTAATGACACAATTGCTGACACAATTGGACGTTGTGACGAGTTATCGAGTCTTTTATGGCTTTAAGGCAGATGGTAAAAGGTGGGAATTCTTGGAAAGTAAAAAGATAACTGAATTTCTCCTTAGTTAAACACATCTCACTCAGATCCTTCACCAAAAGTGTTTTCAATACACACACAAACTGTTTGGTGACACCATTAGGTAACTTCCTATAAAACACCACATCGCCAACAAGTCAAAGTGCTTCATTGACATATTCTACTCAGTTCATCAGCATCAGCCCCCACCTTTATCCGTTGGCTTCATGATCAAATTATCATCAAGCATTACATTTTCCAGTGTTTTTTTTCTCCCAATGGGATAAATTCAACTTAAATTTATTTTGTGATTTATTGCCTCTATATCCTAATTAACTAATTTAAACATATTTGTTCACAGAGAAAACCTTGCATTTATTCTTCAGATTCTAAGAGGAATCCAATTCCACTGTTTTATCTTGCTTTCAAAAATATCTTATAATAATCAGTTCTTAATAAACTTGGTTAAATAGATAAATAATTAAACCAATTCAGCTTAAACATTGGCACATAGCAAATCTCCTTCGCTAAAAGATCAAAATAATTTTTACACTTGCAATCTATCCATATTAAACATACCCTTAGGTGGATAATTTATAACACCGGCCATTTTTGTTACATTTTTTGGCTCTCTTCCCTCTACTTTTTGGAGGTTTTTCTTTCTCCCTGGGGATTCTATACTCAACTGAAACAATGTTTTTCTTTTAATTGAGAGCTCTCAAAGGTTGTCTCTGTTCTAAAAAAGAGAATGGAGATTAATCTGTTTGTGCTCTTAATGTATGCCAGATATTAAACAATGCAAAAGGCTGGTGTTCCCTCATTTCATGTTTTATGATCTAACTTAGATGTTTTTTTTTAAAAGGATCTGTATCCACTCCTCATGTTTAAACCTTTTGAGTCAGTATTATTATTTTATCTTCTTATTAAAATGTATATCTATTACTCAACTTAATTTTTCAGCCAATTTTGACAAGGTAATATGCGAATGAAGTTGAGTATTGTATATTTTTTTAATATTATGTATATTGTCTATGAAAAGCAGTGGGCATAATGATGTTTTTTCTATGGCATTCATGATATTATGCTTTCGGATGTAAGCACTCAGGAGCAGGGCCCTCTTTCCTTGTGTTCTCCTTCTAATATTCCATCACCCTCTGTACCTGTTGGCTGCTTCCCTTGCCCTTTTTTCTTGCTCTTAAGCCTACTTCCCACTGATTACTACCATCACTCTCACTCACTGTCCCTCATATAATTTGATCTACATCACCATGTTACCTGTATGTTTATTCATTCAGTCTGGTCTTTGTATTTTGTTCTTCATGTATCATGTGATGTGTTATAGATCACAGCTTTCTGTATATGTCATGTACGGTGCTGTGGACCCTTTGTGGTGCCTTATAAATAAAAGATATTAACAATTATAATAATACCAAACACTGCATGGATGATCCTATAGGTTTCGATATTATATTTTTGGGGATAACACCAAGCTTTTCACATATAATAATTGATATTCTTCTGGGATTTGCTGTCTGTATTGTCTGATTTGGATTGGATTACTTGAGCTGAGAATATTTCGAATGGAGTCTTTGAACTGAAGATTTCCGATTGTAGTTTTCTCAGAGTTGATTAGTCCTAATAAGGTTGTTGGTAGACCCTCCAGACTAGCTAATAGTATTAATATAATAACCCCAATATTATTGTAATTGATTCATACCTAATATTATGTAATTATTGTAAAATAGGATGCTCCCTTAGCAGTATAAGCGGATTGTGGTCATAAAGAAAACAAATAACTTTTGCATAGCGGCCTTCTGGGGTACTAATATCGTAAGGCACAGTGTTTGCAACTACATATCAATTTAATTCAGCAGACTGAGTAACCAACCCAAACAGAAATCATAAAATTAAAATATAACTTTTATTACCTACCCATAAAATATGTTGCATCTTAAATGCAAAATATTACTATGCTATGTTAAAAAAATGCCTTTGTTTTCATCTGCATTTATTTTGTCTGTCTTGTATGTTCTTGTTTTATGTATGTCCTGTTTTCCCTACTGTATGGTGCTGCGGAGCACTGTGGTGCCTTACAAATTTATGATAATAATAATAAGTGGGCTGACAGTAGGTAAATATTCTTGTATTTATGATTAAAACTTTAATCAAATAATACAGCTCCCAATACATATATCTTCAATTTCATTCAGTAAATTATAATAAAAGTGACATTGTGCCTGATATCCGTCATGTCAAAGCTAATTAAAACGAAAAGTCATGCGGATGCTTCCATGGTGTAAGATCATTTAAATTCTTTATTACCAAACATAAAGATTGCAGACATACCAGAAATAGATAGTATACAGGCACATCTAAGCCCTGAGGTTGTACAATTTAGTAGTCCTTTTCATTTTATGGGCCAATTAAATCAGCAACAACTTACAATGGATAATGTCAGGCACTCCAAGTCAGATGTTTTTATTGGACAATGAATATCAGTAACAGGTAAATCTCAATGACAGGTATCAGCTCACAAATAAAGATACATACACATTTGCAATGCATATAAACACTGAGGTCACTTCTTAGGACTATGGTCATAATGAAAAAAAAAAAAGTATTTTGCATAGTACACTCCTCGGATACTGATATTGTAAGGTACAGTGTTTGCAATTACATTTCTATTCTATTCAGCAGATTGAGTAACCAACCCGAAGAGATATCATGACATTAAAATATAACTTTTATTTCATACCCATAAAATGTTAGATTTAAAACGGGAAATATTACTACATTAAAAGCAATTGGGCTGACAGTGGGTGAAATTCTCCTATTAATCAGTAAAATTCTGATCAAATAATACAGCTCTTGTGGGACCACAAATATCTAGTGTTAGAATAAGGGTATATATATTCAAGTTGTTAAACTCCCCATCCATATATCTTCATTTTTCATTCAGTAAATTATAATAAAAGTGAGATTGTGCCTGATTTCCGTCACGTTAAAGCTGAAATGTTTACTAGAAATTAATTTTTTAATTCGTATGTGAAAAAATTCTTCACGTTTCAATGGAGGCACAATCTCAGTATACAGTGAAGTCCATAAATATTGGGACATCAACACATAAAGATGCAACAGAAACCATGTGATTCTAGAACCTACATTTAAACCTAAGCGAAACAAATGAGTATAATGTGTGGGCTATTATCCTGACATGCAAGGAAATTTGTGGTTAAGAGACAATGCCTGAATTTTAGGAAAGCACAATCAACGATATTATTTATGGAATTTAAAATAATATATATATATATATATATATATATATATATATATTAGGGATGAGCGCACTCGGATTTATGAAATCCGAGCCCACCCGAACGTTGCGGATCCGAGTCGGATCCGAGACAGATCCGGGTATTGGCGCCAAATTCAAATGTGAAACTGAGGCTCTGACTCATAATCCCGTTGTCGGATCTCGCGATACTCGGATCCTATAAATTCCCCGCTAGTCGCCGCCATCTTCACTCGGGCATTGATCAGGGTAGAGGGAGGGTGTGTTAGGTGGTCCTCTGTCCTGGTAGATCTCGTGCTGTGCTGTTTAGTTCTGTGCTGTGCTGTGCTGTGCTGTGTTCTGCAGTATCAGTCCAGTGGTGCTGTGTGCTGTGCTGTGTGCTGTGCTCTGTCCTTCTGAGGTCAGTGGTGCTGCTGGGTCCTGTGTTGTGTCCTGTTCAGTCCAGTGGTGCTGTGTCCTGTGCTCTGTGCTTCTAAGGGCATAGTTATTTCCCCAATATTCCCCTGTGTTTAAAAAAATAAAAAAAAGTTTTTTTAAAAAATACCAAAAACTACTTTAATTTTTTTTAATTACCACAAAATTTGCACAACCAATCCTGCAGTATAAGCCCATTGGTACTGCAATATTACCAAGTTCACACATTCAGCAGTAAAAGTCCAGTGGTACTGCAATATTACAAAGTTTACACATTCTGCAGTATCAGTCCAGTGGTGCTGTGTCCTGTGCTCTGTCCTGCTGAGTTCCGTAGTGCTGCTGGGTCCTGTGCCGTGTCCTGTTCAGTCCAGTGGTGCTGTGTCCTGTGCTCTGTGCTTCTAAGGGCATAGTTATTTCCCCATTATTCCCAAGTTTTTAAAAAATAAAAAAAAAGTAAAAAAAAAAAAAAAATTAAAAAAAAAAAAAAATATATATAATAATTATAACCAAATTTGCAAAACCAATCCAGCAGTATAAGTCCATTGGTACTGCAATATTACAAAGTTCACACATTCTGCAGTATCAGTCCAGTGGTGCTGTGTCCTGTGCTCTGTCCTGCTGAGGTCCGTAGTGCTGCTGGGTCCTGTGCCGTGTCCTGTTCAGTCCAGTGGTGCTGTGTCCTGTGCTCTGTGCTTCTAAGGGCATAGTTATTTCCCCATTATTCCCAAGTTTTTAAAAAATAAAAAAAAAGTAAAAAAAAATAAAAAATTTTAAAAAATAAATAAATATATAATAATTATAACCAAATTTGCAAAACCAATCCAGCAGTATAAGTCCATTGGTACTGCAATATTACAAAGTTCACACATTCTGCAGTATCAGTCCAGTGGTGCTGTGTCCTGTGCTCTGTCCTGCTGAGTTCCGTAGTGCTGCTGGGTCCTGTGCCGTGTCCTGTTCAGTCCAGTGGTGCTGTGTCCTGTGCTCTGTGCTTCTAAGGGCATAGTTATTTCCCCACTATTCCCAAGTTTTTTAAAAAAAAAAAAAAGTAAAAAAAAATAAAAAATTTAAAAAAAAAAAAATATATAATAATTATAACCAAATTTGCAAAACCAATCCAGCAGTATAAGTCCATTGGTACTGCAATATTACAAAGTTCACACATTCTGCAGTATCAGTCCAGTGGTGCTGTGTCCTGTGCTCTGTCCTGCTGAGGTCCGTAGTGCTGCTGGGTCCTGTGCCGTGTCCTGTTCAGTCCAGTGGTGCTGTGTCCTGTGCTCTGTGCTTCTAAGGGCATAGTTATTTCCCCATTATTCCCAAGTTTTTAAAAAATAAAAAAAAAGTAAAAAAAAATAAAAAATTTAAGAAAAAAAAAAAATATATAATAATTATAACCAAATTTGCAAAACCAATCCAGCAGTATAAGTCCATTGGTACTGCAATATTACAAAGTTCACACATTCTGCAGTATCAGTCCAGTGGTGCTGTGTCCTGTGCTCTGTCCTGCTGAGTTCCGTAGTGCTGCTGGGTCCTGTGCCGTGTCCTGTTCAGTCCAGTGGTGCTGTGTCCTGTGCTCTGTGCTTCTAAGGGCATAGTTATTTCCCCACTATTCCCAAGTTTTTAAAAAAAAAAAAAAAAGTAAAAAAAAAAAAAAAATTAAAAAAAATAAAATATATAATAATTATAACCAAATTTGCAAAACCAATCCAGCAGTATAAGTCCATTGGTACTGCAATATTACCAAGTTCACACATTCTGCAGTATCTTGTGCTACATATAATGGAGACCAAAAATTTGGAGGATAAAGTAGGGAAAGATCAAGACCCACTTCCTCCTAATGCTGAAGCTGCTGCCACTAGTCATGACATAGACGATGAAATGCCATCAACGTCGTCTTCCAAGCCCGATGCCCAATCTCGTAGTACCGGGCATGTAAAATCCAAAAAGCCCAAGTTAAGAAAAAGTAGCAAAAAGAGAAACTTAAAATCATCTGAGGAGAAACGTAAAGTTGCCAATATGCCATTTACGACACGGAGTGGCAAGGAACGGCTTAGGCCCTGGCCCGTGTTCATGACTAGTGGTTCAGCTTCACCCACGGATCTTAGCCCTCCTCCTCCTCCCCCCCCCTACAAAAAATTGAAGAGAGTTATGCTGTCAGCAACAAAACAGCAAACAACTCTGCCTTCTAAAGAGAAATTATCACAAATCCACAAGGCGAGTCCAAGGATGTTGGTGGTTGTCAAGCCTGACCTTCCCATCACTGTACGGGAAGAGGTGGCTCGGGAGGAGGCTATTGATGATGTAGCTGGCGCTGTGGAGGAACTTGATGATGAGGATGGTGATGTGGTTATTGTAAATGAGGCACCAGGGGGGGAAACAGCTGATGTCCATGGGATGAAAAAGCCCATCGTCATGCCTGGTCAGAAGACCAAAAAATGCACCTCTTCGGTCTGGAGTTATTTTTATCCAAATCCAGACAACCAATGTATGGCCATATGTAGCTTATGTAAAGCTCAAATAAGCAGGGGTAAGGATCTTGCCCACCTAGGAACATCCTCCCTTATACGTCACCTGAATAACCTTCATAGTTCAGTGGTTAGTTCAGGAACTGGGGCTAGGACCCTCATCGGTACAGGGACACCTAAATCCCGTGGTCCAGTTGGATACACACCAGCAACACCCTCCTCGTCAACTTCCTCCACAATCTCCATCAGATTCAGTCCTGCAGCCCAAGTCAGCAGCCAGACTGAGTCCTCCTCAATACGGGATTCATCCGAGGAATCCTGCAGCGGTACGCCTACTACTGCCACTGCTGCTGTTGCTGCTGTTAGTCGGTCATCTTCCCAGAGGGGAAGTCGTAAGACCGCTAAGTCTTTCACAAAACAATTGACCGTCCAACAGTCGTTTGCCATGACCACAAAATACGATAGTAGTCACCCTATTGCAAAGCGTATAACTGCGGCTGTAACTGCAATGTTGGTGTTAGACGTGCGCCCGGTGTCCGCCATCAGTGGAGTGGGATTTAGAGGGTTGATGGAGGTATTGTGTCCCCGGTACCAAATCCCCTCGAGATTCCACTTCACTAGGCAGGCGATACCAAAAATGTACAGAGAAGTACGATCAAGTGTCCTCAGTGCTCTTAAAAATGCGGTTGTACCCACTGTCCACTTAACCACGGACATGTGGACAAGTGGTTCTGGGCAAACGAAGGACTATATGACTGTGACAGCCCACTGGGTAGATGCATCCCCTTCCGCAGCAACAGCAACAGCTGCATCAGTAGCAGCATCTACAAAATGGCTGCTCATGCAAAGGCAGGCAACATTGTGTATTACAGGCTTTAATAAGAGGCACAACGCTGACAACATATTAAAGAAAATGAGGGAAATTATCTCCCAGTGGCTTACCCCACTTAGACTCTCATGGGGATTTGTGGTGTCAGACAATGCCAGTAACATTGTGCGGGCATTAAATATGGGCAAATTCCAGCACGTCCCATGTTTTGCCCACACCATTAATTTGGTGGTGCAGCATTACCTCAAGAGTGACAGGGGTGTGCAGGAGATGCTTGCGGTGGCGCGCAAAATTGCTGGACACTTTCGGCATTCAGCCAGTGCCTACCGCAGACTAGAGGCACATCAAAAAAGCATGAACCTGCCCTGCCATCACCTCAAACAAGAGGTTGTGAGGCGCTGGAACTCCACCCTCTATATGCTGCAGAGGATGGAGGAGCAGCAAAAGGCCATTCAGGCCTACACAGCCACCTACGACATAGGCAAAGGAGTGGGGATGCGCCTCAGTCAAGCGCAGTGGAGACTGATTTCCGTGTTGTGCAAGGTTCTGCAGCCATTTGAACTTGCCACACGAGAAGTCAGTTCCGACACTGCCAGCTTGAGTCAGGTCATTCCCCTGATCAGGCTGTTGCAGAAGCAGCTGGAGAAAGTGAGGGAGGAGCTGGTAAGCCATTGCGATTACACCAAGCATGTAGCTCTTGTGGATGTAGCCCTTCGTACGCTTTGCCAGGATCCGAGGGTGGTCACTCTTTTAAAGTCAGAGGAATACATTCTGGCCACCGTGCTCGATCCTCGGTTTAAAGCGTATGTTGTGTCTCTGTTTCCGGCGGACACAAGTCTACAGCGGTGCAAAGACCTGCTGGTCAGGAGATTGTCCTCTGAAGAGGACCGTGACATGCCAACAGCTCCACCCTCATTTTCTTCCACATCTATGGCTGCGAGGAAAAAGCTCAGTTTTCCCAAAAGAGGCACTGGCGGGGATGCTGATAACATCTGGTCCGGACTGAAGGACCTGCCAACCATTGCAGACATGTCTACTCTCGCTGCATTGGATGCTGTCACAATAGAAAAAATTGTGGATGATTACTTTGCTGACACCATCCAAGTAGACATGTCAGACAGTCCATATTGTTACTGGCAGGAAAAAAAGGCAGTTTGGAAGCCCCTGTACAAACTGGCTCTATTTTACCTGAGTTGTCCCCCCTCCAGTGTGTACTCGGAAAGAGTTTTTAGTGCAGCGGGGAACCTGGTCAGTGAGCGGCGAAGGAGGTTGCTTCCTCACAACGTTGAAAAAATGATGTTTATAAAAATGAATAATCAATTCCTCAATGAAGTACAGCACTGCCCTCCAGATACTACAGAGGGACCTGTGGTTGTGGAGTCCAGCGGGGACGAATTGATAATGTGTGATGAGGAGGAAGTACACACTGTAGGGGGAGAGGAATCAGAGGTTGAGGATGAGGACGACATCTTGCCTCAGTAGAGCCTGTTTAGTCTGTACAGGGAGAGAGGAATAGCTTTTTTGGTGTGGGGGCCCAAACAAACCAATCATTTCAGCCAAAGTTGTTTGGTAGGCCCTGTCGCTGAAATGATTGGTTTGTTAAAGTGTGCATGTCCTATTTCAACAACATAAGGGTGGGTGTGAGGGCCCAAGGACAATTCCATCTTGGAACTTTTTTTTTGGCATTATATGACCAATCAACAGTCGTTTGCCATGTTCAAAAAGTAAAACCAAATTTTAAAAAATTCAAGAAATTAAACCAAAAGTAAAATGCCGTGTCATAATTTAAAACAAGAGTTTTTGACGTGCTCTAAAACTACTGTATTGTTGTTTATATTTTATAAACACTACACTTGAAAGCTTGAGTCTTTCAATAAAAAAGTAACTGTCCATTGCACGAATATTTGCAACAGGGACAATTTTAGGGTTAAGAAAGCCAACTGATAACACTTCGACGCTGTCTGTCTTTATAAACACTACACTTGGAAGTTGGAGGAGGTATTGTGGCCCCGGCACCAAATTTACTACCGGGGCCACTCCACTGTGCAGTCCATATTTAGGTGTATCAGATATTAAACAACGGTGACAGTTGATGCCCAATTTTTTAATTATATTGTGGCCTCGGTACCAAATTGTGTACCGGGGCCACCACACTACGCAGTCCAGATACTTGTTTGGTGGAATTCAGACCAGTTGAGGGTTTTATTATTATATTGTGGGGACCACTCTATCTATACCACACTACAACTCTATACCACTCTATTTCATACTTTAATTCTATTTAATACTTTAATTCTATTTCATACTTTAATTCTATTTAATACTTTAATTCTATTTCATACTTTAATTCTATTTAATACTTTAATTCTATTACTAATTACCATAAAGAGGAACAAAATAAACCAATTTTACCAAAAGTATAATATGACTTAGACTTACAAACACTACACTTGAAAGATGGTGCCTTTAAATGAAAAAGTCAGTCTTCATTGCACGACTATGTGCAACAGGGACAGTTTTTTGGTTTACAAAGTCAACCAATAACACTTGGACCCTGTCTGTCTTTAACATACTTGATGGGATCTCAATGACGAATTGTCTGTACCATGTTTGGAGGAGGTATTGTGGCCCCGGTATCAAATTGGGTACCGGGGCCACCCCACTACGCAGTCCAGATACTTGTTTGGTGGAATTCTGACACGTGGAGGGTTTTTTAATTATATTGTGGCCTCGGTACCAAATTGTGTACCGGGGCCACCACACTACGCAGTCAAGATAGATAGATGCGTATCATAGATAAAGTACATTCAGTGGTGTGGGGCAAATTGAAAAATATTCAAAATGCACTGACATTATCAAAAACAAGAGGTTGTCACACGCTAAAACTCCAACATGTATATGATGGAGAGGATGGAGGAGCAGCCGTATGTGTAGTGTAATGCAGACCTGTTGAAGGTTTTTTATATATTTTATTGTGGTGCCCAGTGCCCACTCCTCTACGCAGTCCAGATACATTTATTGGTGCGAATCATAAAAGTTCAGGGTTTTTAATATATTGTGGTGACCCACTCCTCTACGCAGTCCAGGTACATTTATTGGTGCGAATCATAAAAGTTCAGGGTTTTTAATATATATTGTGGTGACCCACTCCTCTACGCAGTCCAGGTACATTTATTGGTGCGAATCAAACAAGTTGATGGTTTTCTTATTCTATATATTGTGGTGACCCACTCCTCTAGGAAGTCCAGGTACATTTATTGGTGCGATTCATAAAAGTTCAGGGTTTTTAATATATATTGTGGTGACCCACTCCTCTACGCAGTCCAGGTACATTTATTGGTGCGATTCATAAAAGTTCAGGGTTTTTAATATATATTGTGGTGACCCACTCCTCTACGCAGTCCAGGTACATTTATTGGTGCGATTCATAAAAGTTCAGGGTTTTTAATATATATTGTGGTGACCCACTCCTCTACGCAGTCCAGGTACATTTATTGGTGCGAATCATAAAAGTTCAGGGTTTTTAATATATATTGTGGTGACCCACTCCTCTACGCAGTCCAGGTACATTTATTGGTGCGATTCATAAAAGTTCAGGGTTTTTAATATATATTGTGGTGACCCACTCCTCTACGCAGTCCAGGTACATTTATTGGTGCGAATCATAAAAGTTCAGGGTTTTTAATATATATTGTGGTGACCCACTCCTCTACGCAGTCCAGAAAGATACCTTGTTGCAACGTTTTGGACTAATAACTATATTGTGAGGTGTTCAGAATACACTGTAAATTAGTGGAAATGCTTGTTATTGAATGTTATTGAGGTTAATAATAGCCTAGGAGTGAAAATAAGCCCAAAAACTTGATTTTTAAACTTTTTATGTTTTTTTCAAAAAAAATCCGAATCCAAAACCTTAAATCCGAACCGAGACCTTTCGTCAAGTGTTTTGCGAGACAAATCCGAACCCCAAAAATAACGAAAATCCGGATCCAAAACACAAAACACGAGACCTCAAAAGTCGCCGGTGCACATCCCTAATATATATATATATATATATATATATATATATATATACTGAGATTGTGCCTCAACCGAAACCTAAAGACAGATTTGTTTTTATATACAATTAAAAAAGTACATTTCTAATAAATAATAATTAACTTTGACGTAACGGAAATCAAGCACAATGTCACTTTTATTATAATTTACTGAATGAAAATAAAAAAAATTATATGGATATTTTTGCTCCTACAGTAGTTGTATTATTTGATCAGAATTTTCAGTCCAATTGTATTTAATGTAATAATATTTCATGCTTTAAATCTAACATATTTCATGGGTATGATATAAAAGTTATAACTTTATTTTATGATTTCGGTTTGGGTTGGTAACTCAATCTGCTGTATAGCATTGATATGTAATTCCAAACACTGAACCTCACAATATTATCATCTGCGGAATGCTCCAAGCAATAGTCATTCTCTTTCTTTAGGACCATAGTCCTTAGAAGTGACAGCAGTGGTTATATGCATTACAAGTATGATGTGAGTGATTAATACTTTTAGATGTGTGTATGTATTTTTATTTGTGAGCCGATACCTGTGATCAAGATTCACCTGTTACTGATATTTATTGACCTATAAAAACACCTAGCTTGGAGTGTCTGACATCATCCATTGTATGTTGGTCCGGATTTAATTGGTCCATGAGACATAAAGGACTACTAAATAGTACAGCCTCAAGGCTGAGATACACCTGTATACTGTCTATTTCTGGTATGTGTGCAATTTATAGATTTGCTAATAAAGAGTTTAAATGATTTTACGCCAAGGAAGTGTCTCCTTCTTTCACATGTTTTTAGATTTACTTGGTTCCTGTGGAGACCGGGTAATGTAAAGTGAAAAATGCAGAGAGCAGTTTCTTCTTGGTACTTATCATCATCATCATCATCATCATCATTTATTTATATAGCGCCACTAATGCCGCAGCGCTGTACAGAGAACTCACTCACATCAGTCCCTGCCCCATTGGAGCTTACAGTCTAAATTCCCTAATATAGACACACACTCAGATACAGACAGACAGACTAGGGTCAATTTGTGATAGCAGCCAATTAACCTACCAATATGTTCTTGGAGTGTGGGAGGAAACCGGAGCACCCGGAGGAAACCCACGTAAACACAGGGAGAACATACAAACTCCACACAGATAAGGCCATGGTCGGGAATCAAACTCATGACCCCAGTGCTGTGAGGCAGAAGTGCTAACCACTAGGCCACTGTGCTGCCTACTTAAGGAACAATTGTCTAAGGAGATAGGAGTGAAGATCGTTTGAAGCAAACTACAACACATTGGGACTTGTTCTACAGTGGTGATCTGTACACTGTTAATTTCTAGTGCATTATAAAAATATTATATAAATAATATTAAAATATTGAGAAGAGTGTGTCCTAAATATAATTCAAAGCCAGGAAGTAATCACGCACAGTAGCGATACGTCACTTCCGATTTTGCTTCGTGGGATCAATTTAATATCTTCCCTTTTTGAATTATTTGAACTTTTTTATTCACTAATGCATATCAGACAAATTTAAGTTATCTACAGGATTTCAATAATAAGTTTTAATCCTTTCTAAACAAAATTGATAGAGTATTACATCACTTTCGGGGTGTCATAAAATGTTTTTATGTTTTCTATTGTTCAATTATGTGAATATGAAAGTTTATCAACAGGATATAGTTTTTTAAGGTCATTTGTATATTATTAGAATGCAATTTTTATGATTTTTATTCTTATGTGAACTAGAACTTCTGTTTGGTGGAAGTCAGTTTAAATATGGCCTTTGCACATATCAATCTACTCTCCTTGAAAAAGACCTTGTTAGCGGTCGAAACGCGTTGGAGGAAATGATTGATCAACAAAGGATTTTCACAGGTGTTCACAGGTGTTCTCCTACTATTCTTAGTTTACAAAGTCCATTTGAATGTTTAAATGATGTACAGAATAATATTAGAAATATTGAAGATAAGCTTAAAAGAAACACTAAAAGTTTGATGGTTAAGAAACAGAAAAAAATTGTGAGGGACAAACATTTGATTAAGATTAATTCATCTTCCCCTAACCATCATGTTTCTAGACAAGACCAAAAAAAATAGAAATATAAAAGTAAAGAAAAAGTTAAATACCTACGTAAAGAACCACAGAAATTGGATGTGTGGAGAGGTGATAGACATTTTTTTACATCAAGGAAAAGATCATAACAATATGGATTCCCCAGACCTCCCTATAGGAGAAATTGTAACTGATATAAAAACAATTGAACATCACGGATCTCGACTCGATATAACTATAATTCCACCTTTTTTCCAAAGACTAATAATAGATACGAAATATTGAGGGATTTAGAAGATTCCTTCTCTTTTTTTAGAACAGGAGAGGAGGAACAAAAGAAATACCCAACATTGGAAATGGATGAAAAACAGATTCCAATAAGAGGGTCAAATGTGATGCATTGGGTCCCCACTGTAAAGAGGAAATCTAATAAGAGTCCAAATATAAAAAAGAAAAAAAAAGAGGTAAAAAAGTGGAAATAAAATCAGAAAAGTTATTAAAAGGAAAGAAAAAATAATAATAAAATTGAGTGAAATACTTGAAAATAATCAAACCGAGATTTTTAATTTGAGCTCTAAAGTGCCGACTGAAAGCGAAAATACCTCATTACAAATAGGTCTGAAGTTCTCACCTATCTTTACTATAGATGATTTTGAGATCTTTATTGATACTCACAAATTTATAAGAAAACTCTCTTTTAAAAAATATTTTAGATGAATGGAAAAAGAAAAATACATTATTGGACCTTCCTCTGAGGAGCCCACCAATAAAGACATAGAAAAGTCAATTTTTAGAAAAAAATCTTAATTCTAAGAAACACACATCAAGGGGCCTTATATAGAGAGATTCAGTAGATTAGTTCTGGCTGATTTTATAAAAATATCCATGGGAAAGAAAAAGCAAACTGGCCACAACATCTTTTTGAAAGAGAGAAAAGCTCAATTTTGCACGCAGCTGCTAGATTGATTTTCCTTGCAAATCGTTTTACATCTGCTGAGTCACTCTGTCAGTCTCTACATTGGTTGCCTGTTTTTCAGCGAATCCAATATAAAATTCTTCTACTGACATACAAGGCCATCAACAAAATTGCACCAATAATATATATATAATATATTTCCTCACTTGTCTCAAAATATCTCCCAACTCGACACCTTCGTTCTGCACAAGATCTGCGTCTCTCTTCCACTCTCATCATTTCTTCCCATTCTCGGTTACAGAACTTTTTTGGGTTGCACCCATTTTATGGAATTCACTCCCTCGTGCCTATCCTCTAGTTTTCAAACCTTCAAATGTTCTCTGAAAACCCACCTCTTCAGACATGCTTATAGTATTCCTCTACCACCCTCTTAATTTCCCTAGGTTACCCTTTTACCACCCTCTACACAGCTAACAAAAGACAACAACCCTCTGACCAACATAGTTGCGTGACTGAGCATACAGCCCACTAAATACTTTGTAACCTTTGCATTCTAGCTGGACAAATATTCAATATGATGTAGCACCCTTGTGTATCAAACCATTGTCTCATAGATTGTAAGCTTGCGAGCAGGGCCTTCTTACCAGTGTATATATATATATATATATATATATATATATATAAAACCCAGTATTGTTTTATTAATATTTGCTCCCAATTGTAAGACACTATGGAATCTGCTGGTGCTATATAAATAAATAATGATGATGATGATGATGATGAAAGCTCTGAGAGATCTTCAACAAGATCTTAGCATAATCATTAAACATGCTCTTCAGGCCCCCCATTTGTTGTGTCCAATTTTGTGTTCAATTGTGCTGGTGTTCTTCTACAGGTTCCTGAAAAAGTATCAGTTTAAATACCTGTAGGATCACCTCCAGAGCTTTTCTTCTCTGTAGACATCTATGAGAATTTTTTTTGTGGCAACACAATCTGGAATGTGAAGGAGGAGATCAACCTCAATAGGAGAAATCGTACATATGAAGATCCCCATAAAAGCATTCTTTCCAAACAAGAATCCTTGGCCCTAAAAAATCTACAGAAAAATAAAGAGCTAGTGATTAATCAAGCAGACAAAGGGGGAAGAGTGGTTCTAGTAAATAGGACAGACTATATTGAGGTGGCCCTTACACTTCTGAACGATGAATGTTCTTATACAAAATTGTCTAAAGATCTAACCAGTGAATATATCTCACAACTAAAAGATTATCTAGCCAAAGGCCTGCACCAACATATTATTACAAAAGAAAACTACTAATACATGAGGGTGTCTAATCCTATTATTCCCAAATTCTACTTTTTACCCAATAAATAGTCCATAAAAGTTTGACCAAACCACCTGGTGGACCTGTTGTGGCCGGCATAGACTCATTGACATTGCATGTATCGGAATATGTGAATTTTTTTCTAAGAAAATACGTCATTATGTTAGAATCATACTTGAAAGAGACAACAAGTGTATTGCAGACCTTTCAACATTTTGAATGGCACCCTAACTTTGTCTGGCTTACTATTGATGTTCAATCCCTATATACTGCTATTGAGCATAAGACAGGGACTGCGGCCTGTAGACAGTTTTTAGAACCAGATCCCTTGATGGACCCTGCACATAAAGATTTTATTTGTGATTTGATCCCTTTCATTCTAACACATAACTATTTTAAGTTTTTAGATATGTTATATTTGCAGCTATATGTTACTAGATATATATATATATATATATATATATATATATATATATATATAAAAATATATATATATAAAATATATATAATGTATATATATATATATATATATATATATATATATATATATATATATATATATATAAAAACCCAACATATAGTCTCCACTATTGAATATATTAGTTGTGTCAACCCATATCAAAGATGGCTGCCACACCTTTTAAATAACTAAGGCTCTCTTCTAGCCCTTATATAAGATCGCCGCCATAGTATATGACAAATCGACTTGTCCATAACAATTATATTTATATAATTTAATACTTTAATGCCAACTTATTTACATTTTTTTTGCTATATTGCTGATTCTGGTTCCTACAAAGTCCTGGGGAGTTCTCTTCAACTTTTTGTGTGGAAGTTGTGGAAACAAGAACATCTACTCACCAAGAGGGACATTACATTCACCATCCGGCCAGATTGGGATTTTAGATAAGCGATACATTATTTTTTTCTTTGTAAGCGTAATATCTATATGGTTTCCTTATCTTTCTGCTCTTTGGTGAACAAAGGAGAGAACTGGTTACAGTACCTATAGAACTTGGATTACATACATTGCTGTAGACTATTACAGATAAGCCTGTTTCTTTTTTGATCTGATTCGCATATGCACGATTGGTGGAAGTTGTATTGTACTGATAGTGTTAAAGATAACACACTATTTCTGCTATCCTATCTCTTTTGTTGTATGCTGTGGAGCCCACCAAGACGCTATCTTGCGAACTGGGAACTTTAACATATGACGTACTTTTATCACTTCTGTATCTGAGAACTGATGAGTGCCATGGAACATACTGGATCTGCAGTGGCCATAAGATTCTAACAGAGATAAGTGATTGTAATTATTTTGTTCTGGTATGCATATATACCTTCAGTGGGATGCAACTGGTTTCACAAACCATTTAAAAAATTACTACACTATCTTGTTTTTTTTCCTGTCTCAGTTTATAATTAGCACACACATCTGAAGAGCTTGTGAATGGTCCTTCTGAGACTTCCGGATCTTATGTGTTGATGAGCCTGTAAAATTCACATATCTGGATATGAATTTAATTTTCAGTTATTGTTTCTGGATCCGTCTCCTAAAACTACTACACTATCAGGCGCCGCTGTCCTTCATTCCACATATATCTATATATATATATATATATATATATATCTATATATATATATATATATATATATATATATATATATATTTATATATATACAAGTTAACCCGTGCATGATACTCATGCATTCTAGTCAAATCAAGCTACTTAAGGTGTTAAAAAGGTTCTTGTCATGCATTTGGGCCATAGCCCAGGCCTCAACCACCAACCACTCCCCACTGTCACCCCCGGCAACCACCAACCACTCCCAACTGTCACCCCCGGCAACCACCAACCACTCCCCACTGTCACCCCCGGCAACCACCAACCACTCCCAACTGTCACTTCTCCTTCAAGAAATATATATATATATTTTTAAAATCTTTATATACACTTTTAACAATTAACAAATTAAATTAACAAATTAAAAACATCTTAGTATACCAAATTTCAGCCCTTTCTGAATTTTTTTCCCCACACACACTAAGAATTTAGTAGGTCAGTGTATAACGCCGCCCAGCAGGTGGCGCTGCAGCTTGGTTTTATATTTTCCACACACACACAGACAGACTAACACACGCCACTAGACATTTATATTATATATATATATATATATATATATATATATATATATATATATCCTATACCTCTACGTGTATTTAATTTTTTTATGAAAATGTCAGATTATGAATATATTTATATATACTTTTATTATTGCACCTATTAAAGCCATTACTAACATGTCAGCAGATGTATATATATGTATATAATACCTCTATGTGTATTTTATGTTCTTATGATAGTGGCACACTAGAACTATTTTCAGTACACCTGTGTCTGTACCACTGCACATGTAAACTGGTTTTGTCTTTATTTCATGCCTATCTATCAAGCAACTTCACCAAATAAACCAGAATCTTGTTTACAGGGTATTTTCTTTGTAAACAACATCCACTTTATTTAACTGGATGTAAAAAATAATATTCCTCATACTGCAGAACAGCTTAATCTACTAATTACTATATTTTTTGCTTATGTGCTAATTATTATTATTTTAACTTTTCATCTGGCTACAGGCCTCAAACATAACCAAATATGTTTTCTCCATTCATATCAGGAGAGCTGTTGGTCTCCACAGCAGTTCACATAGGAGAGGGCTGAGAGTTAGTCGCCAGCTGCCTTCAATTGTTATTTAAACAAGAAGTGAAGACAAGTGCTGGCGACCAAGGGGTTAAACTAGATGTGTTGCTTTTTTGCTACCATGAATACACCCTCACACTTCTTTAATGAAACTTCACATATCACTTAATCCTTGCTTTAAACGTAGTATAAATATTTTACAATGTTACATTTATGTCTCCATTATCATTTTCCTTGCCAGTGTACTAAAAGATCACATTGGTCAGATGAACTGTCAATCTGATCTCTTTGCTGTGATTGGGTAACTTTGCTTTAAATAGAGCAGGACTGGGGTGGCATTCATTACTGCCTTAGGAAGGAGCTAACTGCAATGTGTGTGAATGCTATTAGGATATGACACAGCTATACTTCATTATATTAGTGGTGTCTCAGGCAGCCACATGCCCATAGCTTCAGCAAACAATGCTCTTTAACAGTTAGCAATTCACTGACTATAACTTCAGATCTCTCTGGTGTTTTCAGAGTATTAGTTATGTAGTAATGAATGCTGCTGACAAAGAAGGCTGATTTCACCATAGCCTTAACTAATACAGATTTAGGACAAGCGTGTAACTACCATAGATATAGCTGCTATGGAGCTCAGCTGAGGGGGGCATGCTTTCCCTGAGAAAGCTCCATGTTTATATGTGTGTTTTTCACCATTGGGCATTACATAAAGGCCCTTACAAATTGTTGCTATGAGGCCTACAAATGTATAGCTGATCCCCTGACCAGAGGAGCAATATTATCACTACTAACTTTTACCTGTTGGACTGTGATGTACTGAAATACATCCAGTAGTTATACTTAACTTATGATCTATTAGTGAAGCCATTCATAGCTTCTCAGTTCCTCAAGAAGGCTGCAAACACTCCTTAGGAGATAATGCAAAGCAATATAAATACATTTTGTTTGTATTTAGGTCTATCTCACTGTGCTGTTAATACTAAACTTGATTATCACTAATTAGATCAGCTGCTCAAAACAAGCCCTGAAGTCTGAGAAAGAGACTGACAACATAAGGATCCTTCAGTCTTTAGTTAGATCTACCAAACAGCTGTGTTCATTACTGAATTAATGAGCTCTGCATTGGCGTAAATTCAGTTTTCAAACCTACATGTTTCTATCTTCATCTCTATCCTAAATCATTTGCTGATTTTTAATTTAAAATGAAGATGTTATGTTTTGCAGACAAGCTTCACTGTCACCACTTCAGGGCTAGTTACTACTTTCGCTCTATCTCACAGCGAAGCTGACACTAGCTAGTCTTATTTAATTTGATTCCTACAGTCCTAGGAGTATTTCTGACACAGAACCTTCTTCACTAGAATTACCATTTATATTAGTAAAGCGATCAACAATAACTAGCTATGCCAATAACATTTTTACAACTGTACTTGATATTGAGACTGGCATATACTTGTAAACCTATGACCTCACAGGTACAGTTTAGTAATAGAGAAGTGCTCTATAATCAGGAGAATCACAAGATAAATTTGGAGGAATAAAATGCCTATTCTGATCTTTACACTCTAAAGTTTTCCTCCAAATATGCACCAAAATGTTTCATGTCTTTAGTAGAATACTTCCACCCAACTATCATTTCCACATTAGCTCTCAGTGGTTTCCTAATAAAATATTAATTTTGCTCATTGTATATTTCAGCAAATGCCTACATATTGGTTAGCACCCATATCCTTTTTTTAAACTTTCTAAAATGCTTGGTTAGCCACTTTTAAGTGGCTATTCTTCTCCATAATTCAATATAAGACTTTTTTTTTTTTTTTTTAAAGTTTTATGAAGAAAAAATCTAACCTGCAGAAATGCTATAGACAATAACACCTCTGTTGGGTGTCTGATCCACGTATCCACTGCTCTAATTTCTCTCCACTATCTGAGCATGACATGTGAATGCTCCTACTGGTCATTAATGGTTAATACATCAAAATAACCAATTAAGTTGCTCTCTCACTCTAAGCTTTAGAGATCGGATGTAACTTATTTTTTTAATTTTTTTTATATTTAAAAAAAAAAAAAACCAACTATTACCAGTATTTATACATATGAGCTATTGGCTCCCCCTCCCCCATGTTCCTGGTGGATATAACACATTCTAATATATTATATCCTATATCATTTTCATTACTTTTTTAATGGTGTGGTTTTATTGTGGAGTGTTATCATCCTAACCCTTACCATTTCCCTAGGTTTTACAGGGATTTATGAAATTATGGAAAAAAAAACCCCAGTGTAATCGTCATGAATTATGTGACCGTCGGTAGAGTTACAATATCACGATATCACTCAAGTTTGACACATTCCCTTCTTCCAAACTTCAAGTTTCTGGGTATACCTTACTGTCAGCTGTATCCCCCTCCTCCAGCCTCAGGGATGTCAATATGACTTCTGCAAACTGAGAAAAGGACTTAGCATTCAATGCACTTAAACCATTTGCAAAAATATGGGGTAAAAAAAACCTTTTCATTATCTAGGTGAGCGGAGAACTTACAGAACTTAAGATTTAGGATGTACACCTTTTTTTTATACAACGTGTGCGCCCTCTATAGAACTAGATGATATACTTCATATACTACCTGTAGTGTGAACAAAAAATAAAAAGTTCATAACTAAATGCAGTTATTTCTGAGTTGACACTGAAATAGCCCTTTTCCCGTACCAACATCAATTCAACAATTCACTTTGCAATGTTGGTCACGTTTACATATCTGCTTACAGGCTGTGACGTATTCTCCTGTGTCTGCTACTACTCAAATCCTTTACTGTACAATTAAAGAATAATAGTGGGGATTTGCCATCAGTGTAGCCAACTCTGGAATGAAAAATAAGCAACCGTTAAGTGAAAAACCAATTCTAAATCTGTGCTGCCAAATTCCTTTTATTTAGTTACATGAAAATATCCTTAAACAGAAGTGTGGGAGTAGCAAAGTGCAAATAATAAATACATTAAACAGAAGATTTACTAAAGTTCGTCTGAGCTTTCTCCGTCATCTAAACCAGCTTCCTTGTGGTACATTACAGAATTAAAGCGCTGCAGCATATTGGAACTTGCATTAAAGTTCTTGCAGCAAATACCCAGGCGCTTCAGACTGTAGTGGACCTAAAGAATGCCACATAAAGTCTTCTGACACATCTGGTTCCTCAGCTTTGATTTCACTATGTTCATTTGAGAGAGAACCTGTTCCACATCGGCATTGCTGAGAGGCATGGCAAGAAGTGACAGAGCAAATAATGCCAGCTCCTTGAAGCACCTTTCATCACTGCTATCTTTGAAATTTAAAACCTTGATTCAGAATTTTTCACTGTGCTTATCACCATTCTTCCAGTGCTGAAAATTGCTTGATACTGGGTATCTAAGATTCCCATGTCTCCTTTGAATACCTTCAGCATGGAGATGCTTGCAAGTGGTGGTTTGGCCTGAGAAAAAAATATCTGATGGACTGAATACAGCCATAGATTTCCACAGCTGAACATTGGCTGGAAGTCTCGCCTGAACTTGCTTTGGCGGCTTCTAGCAGGAAATCTCTGCACCTGGTTTTCAGGTTTGTTTTAACGTCGTTGCTGAGCTGTACTTCTCCAACACCAATGGTAAGAACCCCAAACTTCAGAACACATAGGGGCAGGTGGTTGGATGGGTCATTCAAATTGATATCAAGAAGCTTGGTGTCACTGCCAGGAATCCTTTCTGGAAAACATACCCTTGACAGAAGAGTACGGAAAAAAGCATGTAGACAGTCCAGCATCTTGAATGCATTACCAGACTCTAGCTGGAAGAGCTTATTAATCTGTTGAAATTCCTGCAGAACATGTCAAACTGTAAATACATTATGTTGATGGGGTCACAGTACATCAGTACATCTGATAGAGGACTTCTGCATCAGAGCATTGCCGTTTGTCCTTATTGAGCTGAAAATGTAACTTTAGTTCCACTGGCTGAGAATCCGCTCACAACAAGGGTACATTGAGAGCCATATTGTAGATGACAATTGCAGCAGCTTCAATGGTGTTTCCCATTGATTTTATCAGACTGTATATCTTGGCATATTCGTGTTGCCGCAGGGAGCTGTGGGAAACCAGGTACTCCCCAGATTGCATGGCAGTGTCTCAACAGCTCTACTGGCACAAAGTTGAATAGAGTGGCATACACATTTAATTAGGTTCAGATCTTTTAGTCTTCTGAAGGAGATGCGTATACACAGAATTCTTCCTTCCAACCACGACGCTATATCCATCCGTTCCAGTGCTGATACAATGTTGGGAAATTTAGTCCAGAGTTAATAAAATGTAGGAGAGATGTAGTAATTTGCTTCTGCAGTTTCGCCTTCCAAATTCACCTTACCCAAAAATGTTGACACACTCTTGTCCATGGAGCAGCTGAAGTAGCGCACTGCTAAACATAACTGCTTTACTGTAGAGATGTCCGTACTCTCATCGATGACGAGAGTAACGGGACTGACCAATATCTGTAATAAGATCAGACAGCGTGCAGGGACCAATTACATTGTTTATCAATGACGTACACTTGGTTCAATGTAGATGTAGTTCTTTTTCAAAAGTAGATCCTACAAGCTCCCCAAGGTGATCCACAGACTGTGTAGCAGAATGGCAGCAATGTAACATGCCAAGCTCAGTTCTGCTGTTGTGGCCCGTTGCTGAGGCCTTAGCAACTGTAAATCCCAGATTTGTCAATCACATCCCAGATAATTATTTGCAGTTGGTCTTGTGCTGGTCTTGTGCTGGTCTTGTGCTGGTCTTGTGCTGGTCTTGTGCTGGTCTTGTGCTGGTCTTGTGCTGGTCTTGTGCTGGTCTTGTGCTGGTCTTGTGCTGGTCTTGTGCTGGTCTTGTGCTGGTCTTGTGCTCAAGGTCTGCATGATGGACACTGATCGTGGTTTTACAAAATTTGTAGGCAGCTTTTGAATCATCGCCAACCACTGGCCTGATCCAATCCTTCAGGCCATTTTCTTTTTCCCAGTTGCCGTTGTATCTCGTCACACATGGCGCATTTGGCTGGGACCATTTTTAATATCTTTAGAATAGAAGAAAATGGGAAATATTATTAATATACATCTTCAAATAACGTAACTGTACTAGAGAATCCAGATAATATGAACGGACAGCTGACAGTAGTACAGGGCACAGGAACAAAGTCCACCCAATGTATATATCCTATAGCCACTGACTCATGTAAAATCCCCTCGCCCCCGTTCTCGGCTACAGAAGACATGCAATTATGGAGCAAGACCTGACTGGGGGTAACTCAATATGTGCCTTTAAAAGCACATTATAAACCATGCATTGGTGCAGGCTCAACTGTGCACCATACAGGAAGAAAAAAAAAAAAGACGTCTCTTATTGTGGGTGCACCAGCTGAGTTTATTAAAAAAAAAAATAAAAAAAAAAAAAATGCATTATCTTTCAAATACATTGTAAAACCAAATTCTATTTCTGCAATATTTTAAGCAAAATCTTAAAAATGAGATCCCACACAGACTGGGGAACCCCAGCACCAAGAATTTGCCTTGCCGTCAGCACGGCAGAGAAATCTGCAACACATGGACGATGAATATCCTTACCTTGCACAACGTTAGTACAGCACCGTTATCTGCCTCTGTGTACAGCAGCTCGCACGTGAAAAACAAGCCCTAAAACCTGCGATAGACAAACAAAAAAAAATAAATATTAGGCCAATTCCACTTGTTAGAAGATTGGCAACTATGCCCCTGACCCTCTCCCCCTGTAAATGTCTTCACTCTTAGTGAGCGAGGTTGTATATACAGGTATAGGATCTATTATCAGGAAACACTATTTATGATGTGCCACAGATTCCATAGCACCAGACACAGTAAGCATATCAAAAAGATTAGGTAATACACATAAGTAGTACAGAGGTGTGAGAGTAGTGCAATGGGGACTCACACAGTGTTAAAGACCTGGCAGGACGTATAACAGGAGTCAGATAGTAGACAATAGGAAGAGAGGACCCTGCCCATGAGAGCTTACATTCTACACTATCCGTAACGCTATAAAAATCAAGAAAGGAAAATATTCAATTTAACTGGTGGAAATTTGGTCCATACAGACGAGTAATTAATTAAAGTGTGCAAAAACTAAGTTGCAATATAAATGTCATAGCTGCATAGCACATGAGCACATGTACCTTAACCACAAAAATTCCGTACACTGGATAAATATCAATATTCTTTTTAATTATTAGATTATAAAACATATATAACATGTAAGTATTGCACAAAATTCATATATATCATATATATTGCCACTGATGTCATATAATGCAGCCCATGAATGTTCATACATCAAAGTGAACACTTGATTTATATGCATTGAGAGCAGTCTTTTAATATGTTAAAACATCTTCCAGAAAGAAAGGTATTTGGATCAGTAGAAATTCCTGCCACCAACATTGTAAAGGCACGCTGGCAGCAATACAGCCATCTTCTCTGTGCCCACTCCTAGAGACTGGACATAAACTGCTTACAGGGCACAGTCTAAGCCGGCATGTTAGGACAATGGGGAATAATGAGCAATTAAACACTCACTAGCAGCCACCCCCAGCTACACATGAAATATGTGACTGTCGGTAGAGTTACGATATCCCTCAAGTTTGACACGTTGTGTCCCCTCCTTCCAGGTTTCTGGATATACCTTACTGTCAGCTGTACTCCCCTCTTCTAGCCTCAGGGATGACAATATGACTTCTGCAAACTGAGAAAAGGATTTAGCATTCAATGCACTTAAATCATTTGCAGAAACATGGGGAATAAAACAAACCTTTTCATTTATCTAGGTGAGCTGAGCACTTCTTACAGAATTTAAGATTTATGATGTACACCTTATACAACCTGTGCTCCCTCTATAGAACTAGATAATATACTCCGAATGCTACATGTAGTGTGAACAAAAAATAAAAAGTTCATAACTAAATGCAGTTATTTCTGAGTTGACACTGAAATAGACCTTTTCCTGTACCAACATCAATTCAACAATTTACTTTACAATGTTAGTCACTTTTACATATCTGCTTACAGGTTGCAATGTATTCTCCTGGTTTCATTTTAAGCTTCAAGGAGGAGGTCCAGAATTTACATTTTTAAGGGTGGTCTTGGGGTTCCTGATATCCAGAAATATCATGCTTCCCACTTGCATTGGTGCATTGAGATGCATGTTTGTTTGCCTATGCTTAAAACTTTGGGATGGCATTAAAATGGCCTTAATGGACTCCATACCTCTCCCCCCATCCCCAGGGTGCTGCAAACTTCCCTGCAGTATATTGGACAAAACTACTAAAGTGAATGTGGGAACATTCTTTCCCAGGCAAATATCTGGATAAAAATATGCATTAGGTTTATTAGTACAGCAGCTTTCAGGAAATGGTTAGCAACTTCACAATATTTTTGACTTTCTATTTGCACACTACTGATAAGAAATATACATTTTCTGCATATTTGCAGTAAGCATCTGAGACCGCACCTTAGTACAATATCTGGAGATGTCTCGGCTTTGCTTAGGTACGATAATCATTTTTACAATACAAACAAAAGTATGAAAACAACAAAATGGAGTTCAGTGGCCATTTTGATAGGCCTGTCACACAGACATAATTTGTATTTCCACTTGTGTAATAGTGAGTACCATATGTCATGGATAACCAGAAGTCTGGGTAAGGCCAAAACAATGTCTAATGTCAATCCAAGAGGCAAGCGGGCCTGGGGGAAAAAGTTTAATTTTTTTTTTTTTTTTATTATTTGTAAGTGTGGTTTGACATTTAAAATTTTGTTTGCAGTAATATGCAATTTTTAAACTGAAACAAAAGGTTTCCTTCTGTTTTTTTTTTAGTCCATATACTTGAAACACATTTGAAATGCTGGCCAAAAGGTACTTAAATGTCAAGATGATGAATTCACATATTTATACCCAGATTAGTTTTGTGAATCTGGAGGACTAGGGTCAATGTCAACCACCTTCTGGCCAGTAGCCTCTCCCTTTTCCAAATAGGAAGCCCACTCTTAAAGGCGATGTTATGGAACACCACACACAGAGTAATAATGCTGCACACAATACTCGGAGCATACGTTAGAGCACCACCAGACCGGTCGAGGCACCACAATCTTGACTTTAAAAGGCCAAATGCCCACTCTACGACCCATCTGGTGGCCATGTGTGCTGAGTTATATCCAATTTGCTGCTTTGTGTGTGGGTTTAAAAGAGGAGTGAGGAGCCAAAGGATACATACATGTTGTCACCTATAAAGGGTGACAAAGACCAAATAAAAATTATGTGTAATGAAACAATCAATTATCGAGACCTTCTAACATGATATGGTGGTGTTGTGCAATATTTGGGTCTATGGGCCTAATTTTTCTGCCAAGCATAAACAAAAATTGCCCTTTGGCTAAATCCTGTTGCATTTGAGGAGGAGCTAACTTTAAAATGTGTGGACATTTTTAAAGTTGGGCTAGAGCATGTCCTAGACCAACTTTTAATGAGTATAAAAATAAAGCTAGCAAGAATTTGTGTGCTACATGAAAAGCAGACAGTATTTTCCTTACGTGCAAAATAATAAGCTAATTTGCACCTTTTGCATTGTAACATGCA
This sequence comes from Mixophyes fleayi, assembly GCF_038048845.1. Taxonomy (NCBI): domain Eukaryota; kingdom Metazoa; phylum Chordata; class Amphibia; order Anura; family Limnodynastidae; genus Mixophyes; species Mixophyes fleayi. Next base: position 208,813,114 of record NC_134407.1, on the reverse strand, counting down.
CCATATTTCAAAGACTGCTAATATTTTGCAAAGGTGGTAATCCTACCATTTGACTAGTGTATATAGCAAAGTCTATGACAACAAAAGGTTATTGTGACATAATAAATAAATATAAAATACCTATAGCCACAATGGACTTTGTGGCCTTGCACCCCCTTGCCTCTATTGCAATCTGTTCCCATGTTCATGATTGTCTGAAGGTGAAGGAGTCATGGGTACTCCCCAGCCATATAGCAATCAGGTCTCGAATTTGGAGAGATGAGTGACATAGCCTGGAAATTTATCAAGTTGGAAATGCTTTCGATTGAAACAAGACTACATGTGTCCCATCTACTGTCCCGGTGACATGCAGAAAGCTGGCTATGGTGGCAAACTGCTGATTAATCGGCACAAGAGATTCCTCATCAAGTGGCAGATGGATACATTGGCTCTTGCTGTCGTCTAGAACGAGTCAGTGGTGTAAAAATGCAATTCCAACAGTTGGATCAATAGCGTTTTTGCTGTCCAGATGTTGCACATTGGCTCTTGGTCACTCTGCACAATGTGCAGGGTGTCCATGATGACACGAGGCAGGGGTCGATAGCGACGTATGACCTCGGCATCTGACATCTCAAGTGGCTGACACATGGCCTGAAGCAACACTCCCTGGGCAGCTACGGTGGACCAGTTGCTGGTTTGTGAGGGGCTGATAGCAGCCATCAGGAATTTTATAGTAACCTCTATCGGCAGAGTTTTTTTTCCAGAATCTTAATTCTTTTCCACCAATATTGGCTTCAAGTGCTCAATCTGAATTTGTGTAATTGCATGTAAATCTACAGACACCAATGTAACTTAAAATTAAGACTGCATAGATAAAAAAAATAATCTGTTATAGATGGAATACATCCAATATTTGTCAACATGGGGATGCAGGGATTTTCCACTACTAAATTTCAGCAATAGTCTCTTACTAGTTCTATAAACACTTTTGCTCGGATTCAGTTTAAGTACAATAATTACAGCATTTGCATTCGTGTTTGCACTTACCTGAAGGAGTTAACGTAGGGTTTAGATCTGGCCAATGATGAGGGGAGGGCTTTGTGGCTTTGTTTAGGCGATGCATTTCCTGGTCTGAGTCACTCGGCTGGCAAAATCACGCCCACCCATGTAATTTTTTAAGTAAGCTTTAAAGGTTAACGGTGGTTTGGCATAAAGCCGGTTATGTAGGGTTATAGTTTGGTGTGGGAGGAAGGCACTGCGATCAGCGGCTGATATACGGCTCTATCGTGATTGGTTGCAGGTATCTGTCGCCTTACAAGGCAATCGGTTACTCTTGTCCCTTCTGTGGGCAGGGGCCTCGTCCGGCTCAGTGAGGGAGGAGGAGTGAGTAGTGAGGTGAGTGCACTTTACTCTGACGCCAGGTTAGGGCCGGCCAAGCAGTGGGGTTATGAGAGAAGTGGGTGGACTTAAGGCTATATTGCCATGTCCACGCTTGGTTGGGTATCGCTGGAGCTGATCTTCAGTGCCCTTTCTCCGCCACCAGGTTTAATTAGGTTATAATAAAATATTTTTAGTGCCACTTTACTCAAGTCTCTGTGTCTTTGTTTTATATAAGTTGGTTATGTCATTAAAGGTATGGTGTAGAAAGAAGGGCATACACAGTGAACTGTTTAATGATACTTCCACGTAATTCCCAACAGGTATTTATCCAAGTCCAACATATGCATGTAAAAAAGGAAAATGAATAATAGGGATGTTCTGTTTCAATATGCAAAATATAATGATTTTTTGTAACTTACACCGTCTAATAGAAATCCGGCTGTGCATCCCCAAATATTGTTCCATTGCTGCTACCGTTCCCCATGTGCACTGTTCATCCTGATGATAAATTTGTTCTATTAAGACAATAAAAGATTTTCCAATGCAATCCCTTGTGGTTACAAAGCATGAGGATTTTTATTCACCAAATAGACTAAAATCTAAAGTATTGCCTGCATATGCATGTTCGGTACGGACATCAAGCATCTAAAACAATGCTGTGGTTTCCAAAGCCAAAGGTGAACAATTTTTATACATTCTACAGTGAAAAGCAGTGACATGACACAGTTAAACAAATACAATATTCAGGTCAACATCTTTTAGGGCGAGAGGTCATGACATCCTAAGAACTTGATGCCCCATTGGCTGATTAATCTGGTCATTGTCTTTTTAGGGTGAGGGTCATCTTTCCAGGTATATGGCCAGGAGTATATCCCCAGGCACATATGGTATTACCGTATGATATACGAAATCTAATATTTGCCATATCGGGCAATCGCAATGTGTGATCGCCACACAAAAACAACTGTAAACTCTTATGCGGTTATGAACCAAATGAGACTAAAATCTATATGATTAGCATGTTGGAGTAATAAAAAAAGTGTTTAACGTTTCCATTTCAAACATCCGCAAAGAGGGTTATAATTAATTTTTGATGTCTGCTATAATGCTCATCCGATTTTGTGTACTAATCGCAAACAATATTGTACAGAAATTTTCATATGGATCATTTAACTACCTTCATCCAATTATTAAACTTCAACAGTTCACCTTTTGAGAGTGTACTAACACTTTCACCCTTCAAGATTCTCTATTGCAGGATTATAATATAAAACATTATTTTCCGAAGTTACTGTCCCTCCTTAATAGAGATGGTCACTGACCCCCGTGTTTTGGTTTTGGATTCGGTTTTGGATCTGGATTACCGTCGTGTTTTGGTTTTGGTTTTGCAAAACCGCCATTGCGTGTTTTGGTTTTGGTTGGTTTTGTGTTGCTATTTTGTTGGAAAATACATGTTTTTGGGCCTAAATTAACCCAATTTAGTGCTCCAACTGTTTTAGAGACAAGTAATCTAATTGAGGTAATAAATCATCCAAAAAAACAGTTTAATTCTTCGTTGGTAGGCCTATTCTACACACAAAACAGATTGTCTTCCTCTCCATCTATGCATATTGGCAATGCAGCCATCGTCTTTGAATGTATATTACACCCTACACTTATAGTTAAATAAGTAAAGAAATGGAAAAAGCCAGTTTGGTTTCTGTCTCTCAAGGCCCCCCTCCACTTGTATAAAATACCAAAAAATTCAGCCATTATAGACTGTACAATATTGACATGGAAAAAGCCAGTTTGGTTTCTGTCTCTCTAGGCCCCCCTCCACTTGTATAAAATACCCCAAAATTCAGCCATTATAGACTGTACAATATTATGAAAAATGGACAAAGCCAGTTTAGGGTCACTCTGTCTATGACACCCTACCCTTAAGGATAAATTGCCCTAACAGCAGCCTTTCAAGATGGTATGTGATATGGAAATGCCACAAGTCCCTTTCCTCTTTGGGGGTAGATTGCACCCTACACTTACATAGAAAGTTTTAAAAAGATGTTATCGGCATCATCTTCAGCTTAATCCTCACCCTCATCAGTGTGTACGTCATCATCACAGACTATCAATTCATCGCCGCTTGAATCCGCCATTAGAGAACAGTCAGTGCTTGGATGTCTTGGATGGTGAAGGCCTTCCTCGTGGAAGATGTAGTTCATTTTTATAAACATCATTTTCTCCACATTTTTGGGAAGTAACCTTCTACGGCGATCACTGACTAAGTTCCCTGCTGTGCTGAACACTCGTTCAGAGTACACACTGGAGGGTGGGCAGCTTAGGTATTGCAAAGCAAGTTTGTACATGGGTTTCCAAATGGCCTGCTTTTCTTCCCAGTAAGGAAAGGGACTGTCTGACATTTCCATATCAACTACCTCTTGAAAGTAATCCTCCACCATCCTTTGCATGTTTATACTCATATTGGATGGAGTTATGGGCAAAGTGACACATTTTTTTGAAAAATCCTTCAAACCAGCCCAGATGTTAAATTGTTCTGGTCTGCCCCCTGTGTCTTCCCTGCTTCTTTTTTGGAAATTTAATTTTTTACGAGCAATAGCTTGAGAAAGTGAAGGAGGACACGTCGTCAAGCCGAGGCCCAGTTCAGCGGCCAACTTGCTGAGCAATAGCTCCTTGCAAAAGTTCACATCTCGCTCATTTACAAGTAAAGACTCAATGTAGGTTTTAAACCTTGGATCAAGCACAGTGGCCAAAACGTACTGATCCGAGTTCAAGATCTTAATAACTCGAGGATCATTGTGAAGCGAATTAAGTACTTGATCGACAAGGCCAACATACTTTGCTGAATTTCTTGCTTTCAGCTCCTCCTTCATTTTCTCAAGCTGCTTTTCCAATAGTCTAATTAAAGGAATGACTTGGCTCAAACTAGCAGAGTCTGCACTGACCTCACATGTCACAACTTCAAATGGTTTCAGCACCTTGCACAGCACTGAAAGGATTCCCCACTGTGCAAGAGTGAAATACATCCCCCCTCCTTTCCCAATGTCATGACTTGTGCAAAATGCTTGGATGGCTTTGCGCTGTTCCTCCATCCTCTGAAGCATGTACAGGGTGGAATTCCACCGAGTTACCACCTCTTGCTTAAGTTGGTGGCAGGGCAAGTTAAACTGCTCTTGGAGCTGCTGTAATCTCCTACATGCTGTGGCTGAATGCCTGAAATGGCCTGAAATTTTACGGGCCACCGAAAGCATCTCCTGCACCTCACGGTTATTTCGTAGGAAGCTCTGCACCACCAAGTTGATGGTGTGAGCAAAACAGGGAATATGTTGGAAATCACCCAGCTGTAATGCTCGCACTATATTGTTGGCATTATCTGAAATGACATACCCTGGGGAGAGTCCGAGTGGTATAAGCCATGCATCAATCACATCTCTCAGTTTGCGTAACAAATTGTCAGCCGTATGCCTGTTAGTGAAGCCGGTGATACAAAGAGTGGCCTGCCTGTGACAAATGTTACGTAGTGGTGTACATGCTGCTGCTGTTCCTGCTGGTGAAGGTGAATGACCAACCCAGTGGGCTGTCAGTCATATAGTCTTTGGTTTGGCCACTTCCACTTGTCCACATATCTGTGGTTAAGTGAACAGTGGGCAGAATGGCATTTTTCAGCGCAATCTCTACATTTTTACACACTTTTTGGTATAGTTGTGGAATAGCTTTACGGGAGAAATGGTGTCGCGATGGAATTCTGTAACGCGGACACAAAACCTCAATTAACTGTGAAAAACCAGCTGCGTTTATTGTGGAGATTGGACGCAGATCTAACACTAACATTGCAGCCATGGCGTCTGTGATTCGCTTGGCGACTGGGTGACTGCTGTCATATTTGCTTCCCCTCGCAAATGATTGTTTCACAGTTAATTGCTGAAATGTAGGACTGCTCATTTTATTAACCTGCCTCTGGGATGACGATTCACCCCCAGCAGCAGCAGGACTAACGCTTTCTTCAGAGGAATCAATAATAGTGCCGGAGTCATCCAGCCTTAAGTGGGATGCCGGGCTAACTCCGAGCGCTACTGAGGATATTGATGAGGATGGTGTGGTGGGTGTATTTTGTAGCCGTCGGTATGTCGGTGAGCGGATGGTCTTAGCTGATGAGGGAGTGCTTGTATTCTTTTGGGAAGAACTTTCAGCTTTTCCCAACACTTTGCCATGAACTCTCGTTAAATGGCGTAACATAGACGAGGTTCCAAGATGGTTAAGGTCCCTCCCTCGACTGACTGTGGCTTCACATACACTACAAATGGCTATACAATTGTTGTCTGGACTTGGGTAGAAATAATTCCACACATAAGAAGTGGATTTTTTTGTTTTATGCCCAGGCATGACAATGGCCTTTTTCTTGTCACGTGCCAGAACTGCTGCCACTGGTGCAGGACTTACACAAACAACCTCATCCTCATTAGCGCCCTCGTCGCCTACACAAATCTCCCCCTCATCCTCTTCTAATTCCAAAGTGGCATCCTCAATTTGGGTATCACCGGCTACACTCGAGCTATTAAGGCACACATCAGCAGAATGCTCACGATTAGACATCCCACTGTTGGATGGACTCTCCACAGGGATTGTTGTCATTTGTGAATCAGAGCAAATATTCTCCTGTAATGCCTCACTGTTATCTTGCAGCTCGGCTTTGACGCGTAACAGTAGTTGTGCACCAATTGTAGGCTGGGTAACTTTTTGGGATCTGCCACTAATAGCCAAAGGTCAAGGCCTCATTCTCTCTTTGCCACTGCGTGTGTAGAATGGCATGCTTGCAATTTTTTTTTTTATCGTCACTTAACTTTTGCTCAGTTACACTTCTTTTTCGCTTCAATACAGTAAATTTTTTTTTGGTTTTTGTTTTTTGCACTAATTTGAAAACACTCTGTTGTTTGACATCGCCTTGGCCAGATGACGTACTGGGAACACTAACATCAGGACTGGTGACAGAACCTGGTTGCTCATTTAGATCATATGTGGACTGCTTTGAATCCATTCTGAGCGCAAACCACTGAGGAGTGCTAAAAATTATTTAGTAGATACTGCTGACAGATATGACTTTTGACAGCCAGAAATATTAATGCACAATTAGGGAGGACACCCCAAAAGCACTGAGGAGTGCTAAAAATTATTTAGTAGATACTGCTGACAGATATGACTTTTGACAGCCAGAAATATTAATGCACAATTAGGGAGGACACCCCAAAAGCACTGAGGAGTGCTAAAAATTATTTAGTAGATACTGCTGACAGATATGACTTTTGACAGCCAGAAATATTTATGCACAATTATGGGGGACACCCCAAAAGCGCTGGGGAGTGCCAAATATGAAGAAAAAATAATAAACCTCTATCCACCTCTCTGCACTAGCGATTTTGGTTAGAGCAATTGCAAGAACAATATTGTATTCTCTGTCCCTGCTCTAATTAGCCTATGACTACACCCTGCTCTCTCCCTCTGTCAAATGGCGATGGATTGCTGTGGAGGCGTGTATTTATAAAGTTGAAGTATCGCGAGAACCGAGCCCCGAGATCCGACGACGTCACAATGACGTTCGGCCTCGATTTGGATTCGGAATTGGCGGGAGAGTACCGAGCTGCTCAGCTCGGTACTCGGATACCCAAAGTTCGGGTGGGTTCGGTTCTCGGAGAACCGGACCCGCCCATCTCTACTCCTTAATACCATTACATTATCATTTTCTAAGGTCTTCTCCTCAGTTTACCACATTTTGCCATAGCAGAAATACATCTAAAACATAAACCAATTATTATCAAGACACCAACTATAAGGATAAGGAGAATACCTATACTAACCAATTCTTGTACCCATTCCCCTAAGCCTGAGAACCACTTAACAGGATTCAACCATGATGCCTAACCTGCTACTTTCTCCTCTATAGCAGATAGAGGCATTATGGGCTTAGGGTGATTGCAGAGAGAGGTGCGCACTAGCGGGAGGTGTAATACTAGTTCGGCTGCTGGAATTATCAGGCGAGTTCAACCTGTATAAACTTTCAGTGCAAAAATTCAGCGCTTGAATTAGTATGTGTCAGTGACTGTGTAGGATCATGGAAAGTTAAAACATCATCAAGGTTTATTCTATAACAAATAGATTTGACAAACTGGTTCTAACAGATTATACAGAATAAACAATATTGACCAATTGAAATGAGTGAATGCCCAGTGGTAGAGGCCAACATATAAAAACGGCATCAAGTGCAAAAAAATGGTAGTCTTTGCATATGTTATTGACCACAGTCTATACTTGCAGTTGGTTGCTCCAAGTGTGGATCACGTCTGCGAGAGAGGGATAGAAGCGTGCCCAGATGCAGCGAGATCTGTGTGGTCTCCTGGATAGATGATATTCCGATCATGTGTCAAATAGGAAATAAAGAAGGTCCGGGTGTTGGTGAGTGAGATGCGGACCTGAACAAGTACAGAAGGCGTGCGTTCCAGCCTGGAACGCACACGTGTAAACCAGAAGTGCGGCCCCGGAAATGGATCCTATGACAGACGCGTTTCGTCACCTAGGTGACTTTCTCAAGGCTCATGTGAGTGCGATTCCAATAGGCTGTCTTTATGTACTGCACGGTCAAAGGTGATTGGTTCTGAAGAGGTAGGCTCATTTTAATGAGTTTTGGCAGGAATTGTATCAGTCCCATTTGTAATTAATTATAATGTAGCTTGTTTCTGATTACATTGGTGACTGATTTCAGTTCATTGTAGTATGATGTCCATGCTAACATATGTGGCACATGAGTAAGATTAAAAATAAAATAAAATGAAGTAAACTGTCAAAGTAGTAATTAACGAAAACCCTATATTGCCAATTAGTTCAATAGAATGAACCAATGAACTTGATTTCTTTTTTGTTCCTGTGCTTTAAGAGAACGGAAAAATACACATTACATAACAAGAGACATAGTTTTAGTAAATTTCCATTATTGCAAAATTCATGAACAAAACATGTTATGTAATTGCCAGATATGGCCAAAGAAACATTGGTCAAGATGACCCGTCCAAAAATGAACATGTCACTTTAATTATAGAGACTTGGATAGCCAGCAGTGATGTAAGCTGGGAAGGTGTGTTTTTAAAGTAATAAAGAGTTTCATCTCTATAAATGTAGGAGTTAATCAAATATAGATTGTCAATTGGCGTTTGAGACCCTGGGCATATGTCTGCTTCATCCAGTATGACTGTATGTATAATATCATTCTAATAAACTATAGAAATATTATTATATTTTGGTAACCTGCTCATCTCATTTATTTAAAGAGAAGAAAAGAGAAAATCTTATACAAAACAATCATGAAAAGATATATATTTGAAAAAAATATATAGAAATAGGATCTGATTGGAACTGATTGACAAGAAGCTAAGCAATGTATACTTTACGCCCACTGTGGGAGGGGCCAACAGTTTGTTTATACACAACACAAATACCTGGGGCTTATTTTTACGAGATGGCTCTTTACTCATCACTAGCAAATAACAATGATGTGGAACACTCTGTTTTTCCTTTGCTAGTAATTAGCGTAATACACACTTAACAAACACATTGCTCTCAATCTTTTTATGTTTAGGATTTCAAGTTGCCGTATAGTACGCAAAATGCATGGACATGGCTACATTAAAAACACATGAATAACGAATATATCAAAATGTATGTGGTGTAAATACATCTTGCCTTTTCAGCAAAATGCATAGCATACTCTTCCATAAAGGATACACACAAGAGTGTATACAACCTCCACACAGAGGAAGGGTTTCTGTCTGGATTAGAACTCATGAATGACTCTATGGAAAGTGGGACAGCTACCCCCTAGCCTAACCTGAGATGTGAAAAAACACAGACAACACCAACAATACAGCATGCGTGCTACACAGACACCTCACCCTTAATACTACTCTTCATTATTCACACAAATTACTAACAAAATACCCATCTCACAGGTAGCTCACTGGTTAGCACTTTGGAATCACAAAACAGCAGACATGAATTCAAATACCAAGCATACCCAGAACTATTGTGTGGACAGGAATCATTATGCTAACAAATGCAGAAACTTCAAAATTAAAAAAGAAATAAACCCATTGTGTTTGTTATACATGCTCAAACACATTCAAAAAAATGCCCTCATATGTCTCCTGTATTGTTAGAAAATTATTTTTGGTGGGGGACTTTCGAAAAGCCTCAGGGCCCACACTTCACATGCACATTATTATGTCCCATGCTGACATTTATTACTATGAATGGACTAAGAGGGGGGGTTTGTAGGGGTCAGCCTCCTTTTGAGTTAAATGCAACATTGCCTGCAAACCGACTTTCATCTGGATCCACGGCGTACACGTTATGTGATGTACTCTGCTTTATCCAAACAGAACGCTCACCACACTCCAGTACCATGGTCCTTTGCTTTGCTTGCACTTCTGCCTTACACCACTTACGCCACTTCTGGGTACACTTTCGAGGTTCTCTTCAATGTGTGACTGGCTTTGCTCTGATACTTGAACGTAACCTTGGACTATCACTACAATGACATATGTATTTTGGGGAATTGGTAACTAGCTAGGGCATTTGACTTTGGGGAATTTATCTTGCACACAGGGCCTACAGATGCAATACCTCTTATAGGCGTGGCTTGTTCGTGGAGGGCACATGTTCATTTTGGATTACATGCAAACAGCTAAAGAAATCCTTTTGTGCTATAGAAATGATGTTATAAGCAAATCATCTTTCTTCCTTACTCTTTTCAGATTATTATATATATTCTCTTTTATCCTTACACCCACATGTTGTGTAATGAGATGAATAAAGACACACACCAAGGTTTTTTTTGGTATAAACTTATCTATTTTTAAAATGAATCAATGATTGTCAACTATTTACATAAAACTGAACATATACAATACAAAAAAGAAAATAAAAACATCATGACAAAAATGAGGCCCAGTAGGCCAATTTAAACGCAAATTGGCAATAATTTGCCCTATATGGTTGTGTAGGCCTTCCAGGTCCTCCACAATTTTGGCCCATGTGGGTCATAAGCTCAGCTGCAGTCGGTGGTGGTGGAGGCCAATTTGCAGCTTCCTCCATGGGTGCTGAAAGAAATCAGAAAATAAACATATTACATACATGTATACCTATTTGATCAAACAGACAGGATTTACTAGAGATGTGTAGTGTTACATTACTTTAAAATGTTAGGCCTCTGGAAACAAAACCATTTGGACGCACATTAGACGTTGAGAAGGCATTTGGATCAATGTACTACATTCTGGTGAGCCATGGGGAGAGGGCCATGGACAGGGTTGTCTTATCCAGCATTATAGGCCCCAGGGCAAAGCACTACCATGGGCCACTACCTACACAATCACTCACAGGAATTAAAAATAATTTGGTTGATATTTGAATTAGGGATGTGCACCGGCCACTTTTGGTGTCTCGTGTTTTGGGTTCGGATTTGTTTCGCAAAACACCTGACGAAAGGTTTTGGTTCGGATTTAAGGTTTTGGATTCGGATTTATTTTGAAAAAAACATAAAAAGTGTTAAAATCAAGTTTTTTGTTTTTTTGGTTTATTTTCACTCCTACGCTATTATAAACCTCAATAACATTCAATAACAATCATTTCCACTAATTCCCAGTCTATTCTGAACACCTCACACCTCACAATATTGTTTTTAGTCCAAAACGTTTCACCGAGGTAGCTTTCTGGACTGCATAGTGCAGTGGTCCCGGTACACAATTTGGTACCGGGGCCACAATACCTCCGCCTTCAAATGGTCTGAATTCCACTGCACAGCTGCCTGCTCCTACATCCTCTGCAGCATATACAGGGTGTAGTTCGAGCGTGTCAATACCTCTTGTTTTTGACGATGACAGGTCATTTTTATTAATTTATGATTTGGCATCTGGACTGCATAGTGAAGTGGCCCCGGTACCCAATTTGGTACCGGGGCGACAATACCCCCTCCAACTTTCAAGTGTAGTGTTTATAATTTATAAAAACTACAGTAGTTATAGCACGTCAATAACTCTTGTTTTAGACGACCATGGTACAGAGCATTCATCATTGAGATCCCATCAAGTATGTGAAAGACAGGCAGGGTCGAAGTGTTATTTGAACCAAAAAATTGTCGCTGTTGCAAATATTCGTGCAATGAAGAATGACTTTCATTTAAAGGCTCAAGCTTTCAAGTGTAGTGTTTATAACTTATAAACACTACAGTAGTTCAAGCACGTCAATACCTCTTGTTTTTGATTATGACAGGGCATTTTACTTTTGGTTTAATTTGTTGAATTTGTTTTAATTTTGTTTTACTTTGTGCTCATGGCAAACGACTGTTGAATGGTCACATAATGGCAAAAAGAGTTGCAAGATGGAATTGTCCTTAGGCGCTCCCACCCACCCTTATGTTGTTGAAATAGGACATGCACACTTTAACAAACCAATCATTTCAGCAAAAGGGCCTAACAAAAAACTGTGGCTGAAATGATTGGTTTGTTTGGGCCCCCACACCAAAAAAGCTATTCATCTCTCCCTGTACAAACTAAACAGGCTCTACTGAGGCAAGATGTCGTCCTCAACCTCTGATTCCTCTCCCCCTACAGTGTGTACTTCCTCCTCCTCACACATTTTCAATTCGTCCCCGCTGGACTCCACAACCACAGGTCCCTCTGTACTATCTGGAGAGCAGTGCTGTACTTGATTGAGGAATTGATAATTCATTTTTATGAACATCATTTTTTCAACGTTCTGAGGAAGCAACCTCCTTCGCCGCTCACTGACCAGGTTCCCTGCTGCGCTAAAAACTCTTTCCGAGTACACACTGGAGGGGGGACACTCCCCAAACATACTACTTGGTGAGTAATTTGGCTTTAGGAGAAGGAGTAGGCTTTGAAATTTTGGGGAATTTAAGTCTGCAAACTCCAATGGGGAGGAGTCGGACACAACAGGGAGGTTTGAGCCAACAGACAACTGGGTATGAGGGCTGGTGAAAAAATCTGAACTGGGTGAAGGGAATGTGCTGGAGGTGCGTTGGGAGTGGTGCTTCAGTGGCGTTTTGAATTCTTTGGGATGCGTGTGAGAGTTTCCGCAGCCTTACATGTTCAGCTGGATTCAGCTGAGCCTCCTCCACATCACGGGCAACTTCCTCCTGCACGTGTGCAGCAGGCTGCTGCTCAGATTCTGTAGAGAGAATAAGAAAAACTAAGTTATTAGAATCAAACAGTAAGGTACGATATTATATTTGCTAAAACATCTTACAACGCGTGATGTAGCATTGGTGGAGTGTCAGCTTACATTGAATGTGCTAGCAGGCCTTGACAGTCCACAAAAAGACAATGCCACTTATAGTGTCACATTTTTGGATAAGCCCTACATATTGAGACAATTTGTCTTCAGTGTGTACATTTCATTTCCTACAATGTGATAGGCAAACACATTGTGCAATTAAAGTTTACCTTCAGACACATCCTGAGAGTTGACACATTTGCTCAGACAGATACAAACCTTTACAGACAGACACTGAAGACATTAACTAAGCAAACTCATCATGTACCTAGTGGAGCGGCCTCTCCTGTTCGGGGTGGGCTAGAGCCAGTGTCTGTCGCCCACCCCAACAATCTCCACCAGAGCAATTGCTGCCCTTGCACGCTCCTTTAGGGGTGTTAACTGAATATCCAGTGCAGGACCACCACCAGTTCCTAGTGCATGCCTATGCAGTTTTGAAAGCTTCAATTTCAGGCGTGCTTTATAGTCTGCCCATCTGTGGAATAGACAAACATTATTGCCTCACATAGCAGCTTAAAATCCAAATGAGGCAAAATTTAAAAGAAAACATTGCACGTTTGCAAACCACACCAATTTCTACAACACATACACTAATACAGATTTTGGCCTTTTCAAGCGTGGATAATGTGGGAAACATATTATGTAAATGTGACCAAGGGCCATGCTGTTAGTTTCTTTCAACAAATGCCCTGATCAACAAATGCTTCCGAGACACAAGGTGGTTTCACCTCACAGTTGCCTAATACTACTATGTCACAATATCCATATTTATCTATATAGATATCTATATATATATTATTTTACTACTAGACACAGTCTGACAAGTTAAGTTAAATAGGGCTATTGTTTCAAATTTGGATTAGTACCCTTTCTGTACTTCAATCTTTGTACGCACATATGGAGATATGTCATTTATGAGGTGGGTAATTTGGTGCCAATGAGTTTGGGCTCGTGTCCTGTGATTTGGCACTGGTCACTGTGAAATCTCCTCAGCACTACTTCAACCAGGACTTCAAGCTCCTGCTCATTAAAATTGTGATTGCGCCGACTTGCCACACCTGGTGCCTGCTCACCACTGGCGCCAGCATCAGACATATTCCTATTTGAAAGATAAGTAGTGTCTTTATAGGCAATGCAAACAGTCAGGTGCTAATACAGATTCTAAGGCCAAACACCCCCTAAATAAGGTAGCATTTCACAAACTTCTAACTATGCATAAAACACATGCCCCTTATTATAATAAACATTGTGGCTTTTATATTTAACAAACATTGAGTTTGTCCACTGCATTTTGACATACATAGTCGACAAATACTATTGCCACATTCTCCTACTACTACCACTCGTCACTTTTTAAAAGCATAACATTGGTTAACAGGTTATCAACACACCAAAATTAATGATATCACACTCAGAGTTGCAGAGTGGCAAACCCTATATTGTGCTTGCAATATTAAGCTTTGTGTACAAATCAGCCAGCAACACACTTAAGTGTGTACTACAAATGCAAATTGTTAGATATGCGTCAAAATAAGTTTATACATTTGGAGCCATGTGTCCATCAATGCAATCAGCTATTTATTAGTGTGTTGGATATGGATAAGGTGAAAGTACTTGGCATAGTGTAGGCTACTATTGCTTTATTTCCCTGTAAAATGTGAGGGCAAGGCCCCTTTAATAAAGCACTTTAATTACAGCTAGGACACACATTTCATACAAAACAGATGCCTACATTAGGAGATGCAAACAATTGGGATATATTACAATATCTGATTTACACACTCACTTGACAGTCACATTGTAGTGCTGATAACACTATACTACTTACATTTGTCAACACCCTTCACCATGGCAACATCCACCAACTCCAAAGGAAAGTGCAATGGCACAAAGGCCAGCACTCCAGGCCAAGTGTAATATAAAGCCTCTAGATATAAGAAAACAAAGTGTGAGAAATGAGCACTTCTCCACACTATATGTGCTGATCAATAACCTATAAACCTCACATGGCTAAATGAGCAGTGTTAGGGTACATTTTCTATCAAAATATTTTGCAAGGCCATTTTGAAACTAGGGGACATAGACATACTAGACCATTAGCACCTTTTGTAACTTAGCTAATACAAGCAACAAGTGGGCAAAGTGTGGACTGTGCAAACTGTAGCAAACATTTTAAACAAACGTCAATAATTTTGCCACATTAGGCTGTAGATGAAATCAAACACATTAAGGTGCATTTAGCAAAAGACATTGCTGCAAAACTATACTTTCTACACACATTTTAAAGGTAAAATACAGGTTGGGTTGGCTTGTTTCTTATTATACATATTAAACATTTCACTATCACACCAGGCCATGTCTATTCATATTCACATTTTGACTTACCATACCTTATATAATCTAACCTTGACTAAGCTTGCACATGATTTGACCACAGAGCTTTGAAATGTAAAGTTATAAAAAGTGCTAAAAAATACATTACCTCAAAAATAATGCTCTACAACATAGCTCCTGAAGTTGGAGCCACGCACTGCTTCACGAGAGGGGTCTACAAGATCCTCCTCATCCACCCCAGCAACCTCGTCCATGACCCCTGGTGCCCCACTCCTGATAGCAATAATATGGAACACCACACAAAGAGCGATTTATCCTACACACCTTCCTCGGCTCATACATGAGGGCACCACCAGACCAGTCAAGGCATCTAAACCTAGTCTTCAGAACCCCAAAGGTCCTTTCTATGACCGATCTGGTGGCCCTATGAGCCGAGTTATAGGCCTCCTCCCGCTCTGTGTGTGGGTTCAATGTAGGAGTGAGGAGCCAAGGGCAGGAGGGATATGTATTGTCTCCTATGTAGGAAGAGAGGAAAGACAAAGCAAGATTAATACCATTTTTAAAAGTACAACTATACCTGCAAGAAATTTAATGTTAACATTCTACTATATGAGGCCAAACTACATTCTAGCCTAAATAGTAAGGTTACAAAGTCAGAATACTGTATAATTAGCATCCTAAGAAAACTACCCATGTCTATTAATGGCTGTAAAACAAAGCTCAATCCACATTGGAGATTGACAATGTACACCAAACTAATAATTACACACCTGGCGGCGTCCACTATTCACAGGACACATACCCTTTACTACTAGGTGTTTCAATAATAGGCCTACATTACCATTTTATATATCTCACTATTGTAAACATTGATTCAATCACTCTATAGTAGCGGAAACTATAAATACAAGGCACATGCACTATATAACACATTGGGTAACAGTAACATCTCAGGTACAATATTATATTTTAAAAATCTGTTTCTGTTTCCCATACAATATTACTAACAATTTAGAGTTGGCAGAAACATTATTTGCACATAATTACCAAGAAGTCGCGCATCTCCGTGTGGTCTGACACCCCCTTGCCTCTGTTGCAATCTAGGCCACAACCATGAGTTACGAAATGCATAGGAGTCATGGGTACTCCCACCCCATTTCGCAACCAGGTTTCGAAACAGGAGAGACGGGTCACATATGGCCTGGACATTTATTGAGTGGAAATGCTTCCGGTTCATCAAAACCGAAGCATCTCCACTCAACGGCACCAGGGCCACATGCATCCCATCTACAGCCCCTATGACATGCGGAAAGCCAGCTATGGTGGCAAACTGCTGCTTGATCCGCACAAGACTCCTCATCGAGTGGCTGATGGATAAACTGCCAGAGCCGCGACTAAAACGCCCTCAGGACAACCTCCAGCACACGGCTGAAAGTCGCCTGGGACATACCTGCCGCGACCCTGACTGTGCACTGGAATGAACCAGTGGCACAGAAGTGCAGTACCGCCACAAGTTTGGTCAAAGGCGGTACTGCTGTAGGGATGGCGTGCATTGGCTCAAGGTCACGCTCCACAATACGCAGGGTGTCCAAGATCACATGTGGAGGAAGCTGATGGCGACGGACAACCTCCGCATCTGACATCCCAAAGAGGCTGACATGTGGCCTGAAGATGCGCTCCCTCAGGCGGCGACGTTGTTGTAGTTGCTGGTTAGGACGGGGCCGAGGAGCAGGCCCCTCATGAAACAGAATGTGGTCCAACTCCAGGAGTGCCTGTATGTGGTTCAAAAGGAAGAGTTTACAAACCAACACTTAGGTGAAACGTTTATACTTTGCTTTTTCTGACTTTGCCACAAATGACACAACCAATACTTACAATGTAGTCGTTATTCATCCTTTCGCTTTTTGGTGTAAAAGGACAGTCCATAAGTAGATGGAAGTAATGTGGTAGGTGGGATATAAAAAAAACCAAAAACACATTTGGACAATCAATAGGTTTTGTTTTCCTAACACAATCTATTCATATAGAACCATCATCAAAGTGCTTGCAAACATGATACTTACCATCGCCATATACCCTTTCACAAATCACATTACTTATATTACAATTGATGTGGCGTAAGAATGTGAAGGTAGTGAAACACTAAATACAGAGTGTTAATGTGTCTTTTAAGGTAGGGTCAAAAAAACAACACTTAAAACAAAGTGATTAGACAAATTACAAATAACCAACTATACCACAGCATGGCCATTCTTACTGCAAAGTGTTTTAACAAGGGGTATGTAATAAACAATATCCGGTTTCTACTTACCACACACACAGACAAGATTCTCTTTCTCTTTCAATTTAAATTCTCCAAACACTATTCACCAAAAAAACTGCAAATACAGATCCGATATCTGTGGGGGAGGGTCAACAGGTAACAAATAAAGCTATGTAAATGTATACTATTTATTAATTTCACTACATTCTAGAGGTCTCTATGCAGGGCCGCATCCTAAGTATACACAGTTGCCTCAATATTCAAACTCTGCAGCTAATCAGACTTTTCCACTAACCTTCAACATAAAAACCACTAGCATTTAAGGCCTTTCAGCATCAATTTCTATCTCTAGCTCAACAACACCTCGCAAAATAATAAACATACTGAGTGCTGAGCAAGGTACAGCAGTAAACAGCAAAAATTAAGAAACATTTGACCATCTACGGCCTACTTACCCAGAACTGTGAAACTCCCAACAACACAGAAGTGCAAGCAAGGTATTTTTAACTACCACTAATTAGTGAACTAAATGCCGGTGAGTACGCCGGAGAGTGTGCAGACGTCATTGCGAGCACACAGGTGCGTTCAAATTAACTAAGTGTGTTTTTGTCTAAAAGTGACCTGCCATGTTAGCAAAGTAGATTCTATGTACGGTAAGTCCAGATTCTACCGATTTATTACAAATGTAATTAATAAGCTTAGCTGTTAGTGTTGTGGCAATATTATGGTTAAAATAGTTTCGATTAGAATTATATGCCGTAAGAATCATTTTACATGCGTTAAATTTATATGTGACACGATAGTGTAGTGGTTATGTATTCCACCCACCAATACTAAGTGCAGAAGTTCGAGGCCACAGGTCAACCCTAAGCACAAAGCGATTTAGGAGCCTCCATTAAGCATACTCACTAAAGTATAAAAGTAAAATTCAATACGCAAATGCTCGTAACTTTGCGCAAGTTTTTTTTTAATTTATGTGTGTATCTAGGGTTATGAATTTAATAGCACGTTATCCGTCATGCTGTTAATAATAAATGCAACATGACAGAATTGTCAGGCCTAAGACAGCGATTCAGCTGACCAAAATAGTTAATGTGCAGTTTGCTGTGGGTGTTTCAATGTGAAGTATAACTTAGTGGATAAAGAAATGAGCTTGCAAGGACAAGGTAATGAGTTTGTCCCCCGAATGATGCCTTTTATGTGGCTTACCTTTTGTATATTTCCATGTTTGAGTGTGTGTATTCCACGCTGTGAATTATCAAAGAGTGCTTTAGTATATGTTTTGGTGTGTAATGTGGCTATATGTCATGTTGAAAAGTGTGATAAGCAACAACACAGCAAAGCAGTTGTTGCAAAAGACTTGATTGCAAAGACATAGCTTTTTCAACTTTTGCCAGTACAGATTTCCTAAGTGCTCAGCAAAATGAAAAAGTAGAAATGGAAGCAATATTAATATACTTTTGGTTTGTATTAATCAACATTATTATCGCTTATTTGTTAGGCGCCACAAGGTTTCCGCAGCGCCGTACACGGCACAAACAGTACACTATACAGGGTAAAACAATACAGAACAATAAACACAAAGTACCAGAACTTCAGAAACTCCAGGCAGGCAAATACTGTAAAGACAGAGCGAAAGAACAGGTGTGGAGACATGAGGGGTGAGGGGCCCTGCTCATACGAGCTTACATCCTAAGGGAGGGTTAACAAAATCAGGCATAAGAGGGAGCCAGTGAAGCAAAGGGGAGAGAAAAGGAGTCAGGGGAGAAACAGAAGAGGTGAGAGGTTAAGTGGATGGTTGGTAGGCCTTAAGGAACAGGTGAGTTTTTTTAAATGCCCGCTTGAAGGAGCACAGATTGGGTGAGAGACGGATGGAGCGAGGGAGGTCGTTCCAGTGAAGGGGGGCAGCTCGGGAGAAGTCTTGTATTCTAGAGTGGGAAGAGGTGATCAGAGTGGAGGAGAGGCGGCGATCATTGGCCGAGCGCAGGGAGCGGGCGGGAGTGTGAATGGATATATTTCAATATGCGTACATTTTGACTCTGCATGTACCAATTCTTTCTGTGTATAATATTTCTAAGTATTGGGATTTTTCCCCATGTTTTAAGGAAACCAACTTATGATAGAAGTTGCTGGTCAGCTTTCATTTGTATTCTATTCCCTTTTCATCACCTCTTGTACAGTGGCGTAGCAGGTAGCCAATCCACCTTGCAAGCTTGCAAACGTGTGTTCGAGTCCTCACCAATTCTCTTGTCTCTTAGGGATCATTAATATCTTTACAATATTCGTGTTGCTGTTAAGTGTCCCTGTGTTAATAGTACGCTTGGTTTAAATTAGCATAAATCATGCGTCTAAATCGCAAAAATATATTGTAGAGTTATTATATGTCTATTATTTTTAATTGCACCATCAACTACTGTCAAATTAGGCATGTAACATATTGAGACTAATGATAATGGTAGTTGTTGAGAATCGAAAGAGATTTAAAATTATTTAAGCCAAAGTCGATTGTTTGTGCAACATTTTAAAACAAATACAATAATTACCCATGCACTGTGCACTCCATTCCGGCTGCCGGAATGAATGGGGAATGCACTCGGCCAACCATTGCGGCAGCCGGAATGCAGTGTGCACTCCATTCCGGCAACTGGAATGAATGGGGAATGCACTGAACCATTCCTGCATACATGAAGTGTGTTTTATCAGATACCTGTAATGTCTCTGAGTAATGTCCACTATATATATATATATATATATATATATATATATATATATATATATATATATATATATATATATATATATATATATATATATATATATATATATATATATATATATATATATATATATATATATATTCAGAGTTGATTCCCATAATGCAGAGAAGATATCTGCCTAGTGTACTTTACTGAATAGCCAGTAAGGAGCAGGGGGCGCTATATTAAGCTAACTAATTCCGGCAGTTCCGGATTGAGGCCAAAATCACATCAAACATCTTGCACTTGCGAGTTGCATTTATTAGAAAGGTGTCTGTAAAGAAAAAAAGGCTTATTTTACACAAACGTACTAATGGAATGTTTGTAATTATATATATATATACCCCCCCACCCCCCAAAAAAAAAATTTTTTTATACAATATTTTATTTTTTGCTTAAACTGTCTGTATTGATATGTATGTATCTGTGTATGTTGTGCATATTTCGTTTTGCTTTTTATATGCAAAAGATGCTTTTAAAGGCATTTAATAGTTGTTTGAGCTAGCTGTTTTTGACTTAAACATGACCCTGGCCTTCCTTAACTTTTGTCAAGGATTTGAGACATGAGTGACGTCAGTTTCACTAAACTGCACAGAGGGAACGCCTACTGTTCTCAAGTGAAAAAGCATAATGCCTACCTTACTCAAATGATATCTCATCTCCGCCCTGTCCGCACCTACTCTCCACCCATTCCCACCCCTTTCTCCTCAAGTGGTCAGCCGCCATCTCAAATATATTTGCGTTAGACTTTGAGTTCACTTTGAGTGCCGTATCTGCTCTGTTTGCGCTGCGTATGTGGTTTACGCAGCTCAAGTCCCGTTTCGCGCATGCGCAGAGTTGACTAGCAGATGCGTATGCGTTTGCGTACCTTGATGAATCAGGCCCCAGATTCTCATCCAACTCCAGAATCTCCTGTATATGTGACAAAAGGATGAATAGACAAACTAAATTAGCTGAGGTCTTTACAGCTTGGTATTTTCTATGTAGATTCCAAACAAAATTGCGCATCATACTGAGGCTTTATTTTTTTTAAAGTACAGTCAGGAATAAGAGGGGGGGAAAAAAAAGAAAACAAACCTTGAGTAAATACTCAGGCTGAAGTAAAAGTGACCAAACACCACATCAGAAAAACATATCACCATCAAGATACAGAAAGATCACAACAGACAGAATAGTGAAAAACAAAAGGCAGACCTTCCAAAAATCCCCAAAAAAAACACAATCCACATAGGGATAGGGACAAAAATCCAATTAGCAAATCTGTTTGGGGTGAGAAAGAGAAGGGGGAAAAATTTAACCTAAACCTTGAGTAAATACTGAGACCCAAGTCAAAGTGATAAGACACTGTGCATGAAGCTTGACAATACAAAATGGTTTTACAATAAACAAAAATAAAATCAATAAACTGTCACCACCCCAAACTTGCAAAAAATAACAATTAAAAACATTACATAGAAAAGTAGAGATGTGTGTTTAATGGCCAGAAAAGTAACTCTGTTTCTAAAATATATTCTAAAAACCATACCTCTTGACAGCACTCCTCAGGGGCAAAACGAAATACCTAAACTCCCAACAAAAAACAAGTGCAGCAAATGGAGTTTTAAACTGATCCATAATTAAAGAAGTCTCTGCAGGTGTACACGCTGCCACAGATCAGATGACGACAGATGCAGGTGCGTTAAGAGAGCGCAATTTCCTTGTATCTTTGAAGAGTACCAAACTCGTAGCTTGTATTCCAATTACTAAGCATGAAGTTGTAGGTGTTTCTGTTCATTTTTGTTGTACTTATTGTAACAATATTTAGGTGTTCCTATTTTGAAATGTAACAGTTGTCTCTCACTTGCAGACATGTTGTTTTTTTAAAAATTTTGCCTTGGTCTAGTCCTAATATAGTGTGTGTGTGTGTGTGTGTGTGTGTGTGTGTGTGTGTGTGTGTGTATTTCAATCTTCACGTTGCCATAGTGGTTAGGCATTGAACCTGCAAACATTAGGGTACGGAGTTTGAATCAAGAGTCATGCCCGACTCTGCCCACGCATGTGTGTGGACTTAGTATATCAACATGTTTCAATGAGTTTACTTGAATGTGTTGCTCATAGAGGAGTATGCTAGTATATGTTTTGGGGACAGCTATGTATACAGAGTGTTGCACCATGTATGTATTTTTATGATTGCAAATTATTATCCATTGATTTTGCAACCACAATGTGTGTGCATCTTTTAATTGTTAGGCCTTAAACCTTCATGTTGCCAGTTAGTGCCTGTGTTGTATGATTTTTAAGAGCAGTATTACCTTGGTTTCTGGCTTTTGTACTCACATGTTGTTGTTTTACCTAATAGAGCTTTCAAATATGGTGGTTGTCATTCAAGTCTTTGTGGATTTGAATGTATGTAATGCTTAATCTGCACATTGGGTTAGTGGTTAGACAATCCAATTTTTCCTCAGTGGGTTCATGAGTTTGATTCCTGACCCATTTTGTGGAATATGGCTAAATTGCATGTTGAAATTTGTGTGCAGCTACAACACAGAAAAGCAGCTGTTCCAAATAACTGGATTTCAAAGAAATAGGAAATATCCACAGATAAAAGCAAATAACACCTAAATGACCAAGATCAATTAAAATCAGCCACAAAAATGACGGTTGTTCAATTTCATTGTATAATTATTGACATTCATGAAAAAATGTAAAAGTTTGTTATGAGAGAAGTTCATGCTCAGCTCTTCGTTCTACTCTATATCGTTCACATATTGTTTCCACCTGTACATTGGGTTAGTGGTTAGACAATCCACCTTTCAACAGTGGAGTTCTGAGTTTGAATCCTCACCAACGTACTTCTCTCTGGAGTTTATATATCCTCCCCATGTTTGTGTGGATTTCCTATGTGTCCCTTATGCAAAAGTACTCTTGGTTTTAAGTTTACACAATTTATTCAAACATTTTTAGCAATTTAAGCTGTTATGCTTTCATATTATTGTTAGCGCATTAGCCGTTTTTTTTTTTTTACAAATCAGCAACTAGCTGTTAGACAAATCAACCACTTTACATTGCAATTTATTATGTTCAATGTTATAAAATAAAATTTAAAAACTATGGTGTATTAAGATGTATGTTGTGCATATTTAGTTGACTGTTTTAAAAGAACAAAGCTATTTGAACAGTTTAGTTTTGTTCAGCACTGCTGCTTTGGATTTAAACATGACCCTGAGCTTCCTTAAGTGTAAGTACGGAATTGAGATAAAACTCCATTTCTTAACTATCCGACGGATACGGAGGCAACACCTACCCTTAACTCAGTACAGATAATGTCTACTCTTAAATTCGTATAGATCTTCTCCCTTTCCCCTCCCATTCCCATCCCTTTTTTTCTGAAGTGTGGAAAATCTTAAGTGCAGTTAAGAAGGATTTTCATCTTAACTTAAGAAATTCTCAGCTTACGCAACAGATTTTTCTTATCTACCTTTTCTGGGCATGCGCAGAGAAGATTTTTGTAAGATCCGCAAAAAACGGCAGATAAGATCAGTAATGAATTGGGCTTATTGACACACAGTACACTCATAAACACCATTAATAACTACTATATAAAAAATAAAGTAAGCAAATCTAGAAATATAAAAAAATTAGAAATGAAAATTTAAGTAAAAAGTACAATAAAAATACAAATAGAACTAAACATGCAACATAATCCGCAATCTATTTTAGGTATATATAACAAATATATTTGGCACAAGAAAAAGATATAAATGGCTCTAGTAACAACGAAACACAAATTTCTAAAAAAAAGAAAAAAGCAGAGCGCCTCATAGTGTAATAATATAAGGAATGATAAACTCTATATTAAGGTAATATGCATACCGGGGGGGTAAATGTATGAAGCTCCGGGTTCTTCAACACCCGCGAGTTTGGCGTCTTCGGCGTTTAAATGTAAAGCGGCGCTGCCTTGGACCAGCGCCTAAACTCCGCACAGTATTCCTCAGCAGTGCGATGATCCTGCACAGACAGAATCATATAACAGTGTTACATAACAATATTTACCTTAATGACAGTTCTCTGGAATATCAGCAATGTTTCCTCTTGTCTTTGTCCTAAACTGGAAACTGATTTTTAGAGAGACTCTGACAATTACATATGACTCATGCAGTCAAAAAACACTTAAAAAAACACTAGAAAAACATTGACCTTTCGTTGCTTGTGCACACACGTGTTTAAATTCAATAGTAAGTTTAAAACCTGGCAATATGAATAAGTTTAATCAATTGCCAGTATACTAGAGACAACACGTTTTAATGTTGGCACATGAAATTCAAACCATATCAAAATGTATTGTACAGGATGAGACCAACTGCCTGCTGTCAGCAATGGGTTAATTGATGTCCTTAGTTTGGAGGGTCTGGCTGAGGGGTTTGAACAAAGCTGTGAGGGAGGATCTGGGTCTGGGGTCGGTTGCACCTCTCTGCCCCATGGCTGAGTGCCACCTCATTCCTGGAGCTGTGGGCTTGTTTCTGTTTTCAGCATTAATTATTATGGTTTGATTCCCTGTAACCATATTTCTCTTACACATTACAGGTATTTTCTGGATAATCACTTCTATTCAGAATTATTTTCAGGATATTTATTACCATGTAATCTGTGGCAGCCTCAGGCAGTAATGGAGTCCTGTCCAACTTAGTGTACACCGCTGGGAGCGAGAGGTAAGCTGACACATGTACTAAGGTGGCTGGTTCCTGGGAGGAGACAGCCACCAGGAAGTGGCCAATCCGCCCCTGGGCCCCATTTTCCCCATTGGCCCTAATGCTGTGCATCAGCCACACTGCTGGTAGTTCCGTGCCTGGGCTGGGGACTGCTGCCTTCTCCCTTGAGCCAAATACGGCCCAGGGCAGGATCCCTGGAAGTATTTTTAGCTGGGAGATCTATATTTAAAATCTATACTTTTTTGACTCTCTGGCACCAGGAGGGGGAGCCCCCTCTCTGTGAGCCCTGCCACTAGCAACAATGTTAAAGGTATTTAAAACTCTCCAGGCTGATTCACATGCAATAATCTTATTAAGGTAATAAACTATTTAAACAGAAAAAAGCAGAGCATAGATATCCCCTGAGAATGAACTACACACACCATTCAAAATGCCACAGTCTTTAAAAATTACACTATAATTTTTTTCCAAAAACAGCAATCCAACATACAGATCATAAATACATTTATATAACCTTATAAAATAGAGGTAATATCCACTGAAAATAAAATACATTTCTTTACTAATAACTATATGGCTTTTATTCATACAGGTATGATAGAAGTTGTGAACATACATTAGTAACTAGATGGTTTTAATTGTTATATGTATAATAGCAGTTATGAAGATGTACTGTTAACTATATGGTTTTATATAGGTATTATGATATATATTTAAATTGTTAAAAATGCAGTTATATCATATTACTTTAATATAACGTAAAAATATTTCTTTTTTTTTTTTAACCATTTATAAGTCTGTAAAATGAAACTTATTGTGGGGATCAACAATGAATAGAAATGCTGCAGATCACATCCTACAAGCAGCCCTCTCACCCTCCCACTGTACATTACACAGGGACAGGGCTCTCTAATGCAGGCCTGATACCTTTTCACTTCCTCTTCAGTATAATGAATATTGCGATGACTGCAGCCTCCTTCAAATCCTAGTGCGCCTGCGCCAATTTAAAAGTAAGTGATTTTACTGCACAGGAACAGCAGTATTTTGTGACTGCTGTTCCTGCTGAAGTTTATAAATAGGATTGAAATCTATCTTTTTTTTATATTTTGCGGTGGGTAGTAAATTGGGGGCCAATATGCACTTGTTTGCCATGTAACGCATGTACAGATCACCTTCTCAAATGAAAGTTTGAGGTACGTACTGAATCCTGTTTTGGATACACGTTTTATTTCTTTTTCAAAGTTACACTTACATTGTGGTAGATAGTAATAGATATGTTTGAATGATGCTGTGGTCTAGCAGGTTTCAGTTTCTTATCTATGTGCAGGAAAAGTTTTCCAACGCGTTTTGTCCGTTAACCAGACTTTATCAAAGAATAAGTGATATAGGGGTTTGATGCTTCTTATAGACACTAGGTTAGTTGTGATCACTTCCACCTGTGTATTAGTTTAATTGACTATGCAGGACATATACTGTCAGTCATTTGAGTCAATGCCCCAATTATCTTTTTGTTATACTTTTGTGCCAGTGTATATTACTTTGTTATAGGGAACAGTTAATGGTATGTGCCGGCTGATATCCTGCAGTCAGGCAGATACAGCTGTTAACAGTTCTGATTAGGGATGTGCACCGGCCACTTTTGGTGTCTCGTGTTTTGGGTTCGGATTTGTTTCGCAAAACACCTGACGAAAGGTTTTGGTTCGGATTTAAGGTTTTGGATTCGGATTTATTTTGAAAAAAACATAAGTGTTAAAATCAAGTTTTTTGGTTTATTTTCACTCCTACGCTATTATTAACCTCAATAACATTCAATAACAATCATTTCCACTAATTCCCAGTCTATTCTGAACACCTCACAATATTGTTTTTAGTCCAAAACGTTTCACCGAGGTAGCTTTCTGGACTGCATAGTGCAGTGGTCCCGGTACACAATTTGGTACAGCTGCCTGCTCCTACATCCTCTGCAGCATATACAGGGTGTAGTTCGAGCGTGTCAATACCTCTTGTTTTTGACGATGACAGGTCATTTTCATTAATTTAGGATTTGGCAGCAACAGTCAATGTTGTTTAATATCTGATACGCCTCTATCTGGACTGCATAGTGGAGTGGCCCCGGTACCCAATTTGGTACCAGGGCCACAATACCTCCTCCAACTTTCAAGTGTGGTGTTTATAATTTATAAAAACTACAGTAGTTATAGCACGTCAATAACTCTTGTTTTAGACGACCATGGTACAGAGCATTCATCATTGAGATCCCATCAAGTATGTGAAAGACAGACAGGGTCAAAGTGTTATTTGTTGACTTTGTTAACAAAAAAACTGTCCCTGTTGAAAATATTCGTGCAATGAAGAGTGACTTTTTCATTTAAAGGCTCAAGCTTTCAAGTGTAGTGTTTATAACTTATAAACACTAGAGTAGTTCTAGCACATCAATACCTCTTGTTTTTGATTATGACAGGGCATTTTAGTTTTTTGGTTTAATTTGTTGAATTTGTTTTAATTTTGTTTTACTTTGTGCTCATGGCAAACGACTGTTGAATGGTCACATAATGGCAAAAAAAGAGTTGCAAGATGGAATTGTCCTTGGGATCTCCCACCCACCCTTATGTTGTTTGAAATAGGACATGCACACTTTAACAAACCAATCATTTCAGCGACAGGGCCAACCAAACAACTGTGGCTGAAATGATTGGTTTGTTTGGGCCCCCACACCAAAAAAGCTATTCATCTCTCCCTGTACAAACTAAACAGGCTCTACTGAGGCAAGATGTCGTCCTCCTCCTCAACCTCTGATTCCTCTCCCCCTACAGTGTGTACTTCCTCCTCCTCACACATTATCAATTCGTCCCCGCTGGACTCCACAACCACAGGTCCCTCTGTACTATCTGGAGGGCAGTGCTGTACTTCATTGAGGAATTGATGATTCATTTTTATGAACATCATTTTTTTTAACGTTCTGAGGAAGCAACCTCCTTCGCCGCTCACTGACCAGGTTCCCCGCTGCACTAAAAACTCTTTCCGAGTACATACTGGAGGGGGGACAACTCAGGTAAAATAGAGCCAGTTTGTACAGGGGCTTCCAATCTGCCTTTTTTTTTTCTGCCAGTAACAATATGGACTGTCTGACATGTCTATTTGGATGGTGTCAGCAAAATAATCCTCCACCATTTTTTCTATTGTGACAGCATCCAATGCAGCAACAGTAGACATGTCTGCAATGGTTGGCAGGTCCTTCAGTCCGGACCAGATGTTATCAGCATCCCGCAAGCGGGTCTTTTAGGAAAACTGAGCTTTTTCCTTGCAGCCACAGATGTGGAAGAAAATGAGGGTGGAGCTGTTGGCATGTCACGGTCCTCTTCAGAGGACAATCTCCTGACCAGCAGGTCTTTGCACCGCTGTAGACTTGTGTCCGCCGGTAACAGAGACAAAACATACACTTTAAACCGAGGATCGAGAACGGTGGCCAGAATGTATTCCTCTGACTTTAAAATAGTGACCACCCTCGGATCCTGGCAAAGAGTATGAAGGGCTTCATCCACAAGAGCTACATGCTTGGTGGAATCGCAATGGTTTACCAGCTCCTCCCTCACTTTCTCCAGCTGCTTCTGCAACAGCCTGATCAGGGGAATCACCTTTCCAAAAACAGCAATCCAACATACAGATCATAAATACATTTATATAACCTTATAAAATAGAGGTAATATCCACTGAAAATAAAATACATTTCTTTACTAATAACTATATGGCTTTTATTCATACAGGTATGATAGAAGTTGTGAACATACATTAGTAACTAGATGGTTTTAATTGTTATATGTATAATAGCAGTTATGAAGATGTACTGTTAACTATATGGTTTTATATAGGTATTATGATATATATTTAAATTGTTAAAAATGCAGTTATATCATATTACTTTAATATAACGTAAAAATATTTCTTTTTTTTTTTTTTAACCATTTATAAGTCTGTAAAATGAAACTTATTGTGGGGATCAACAATGAATAGAAATGCTGCAGATCACATCCTACAAGCAGCCCTCTCACCCTCCCACTGTACATTACACAGGGACAGGGCTCTCTAATGCAGGCCTGATACCTTTTCACTTCCTCTTCAGTATAATGAATATTGCGATGACTGCAGCCTCCTTCAAATCCTAGTGCGCCTGCGCCAATTTAAAAGTAAGTGATTTTACTGCACAGGAACAGCAGTATTTTGTGACTGCTGTTCCTGCTGAAGTTTATAAATAGGATTGAAATCTATCTTTTTTTTATATTTTGCGGTGGGTAGTAAATTGGGGGCCAATATGCACTTGTTTGCCATGTAACGCATGTACAGATCACCTTCTCAAATGAAAGTTTGAGGTACGTACTGA
This sequence comes from Mixophyes fleayi, assembly GCF_038048845.1. NCBI lineage: Eukaryota > Metazoa > Chordata > Amphibia > Anura > Limnodynastidae > Mixophyes > Mixophyes fleayi. Next base: position 208,784,002 of record NC_134407.1, on the reverse strand, counting down.
ATCCTGTTTTGGATACACGTTTTATTTCTTTTTCAAAGTTACACTTACATTGTGGTAGATAGTAATAGATATGTTTGAATGATGCTGTGGTCTAGCAGGTTTCAGTTTCTTATCTATGTGCAGGAAAAGTTTTCCAACGCGTTTTGTCCGTTAACCAGACTTTATCAAAGAATAAGTGATATAGGGGTTTGATGCTTCTTATAGACACTAGGTTAGTTGTGATCACTTCCACCTGTGTATTAGTTTAATTGACTATGCAGGACATATACTGTCAGTCATTTGAGTCAATGCCCCAATTATCTTTTTGTTATACTTTTGTGCCAGTGTATATTACTTTGTTATAGGGAACAGTTAATGGTATGTGCCGGCTGATATCCTGCAGTCAGGCAGATACAGCTGTTAACAGTTCTGATTAGGGATGTGCACCGGCCACTTTTGGTGTCTCGTGTTTTGGGTTCGGATTTGTTTCGCAAAACACCTGACGAAAGGTTTTGGTTCGGATTTAAGGTTTTGGATTCGGATTTATTTTGAAAAAAACATAAGTGTTAAAATCAAGTTTTTTGGTTTATTTTCACTCCTACGCTATTATTAACCTCAATAACATTCAATAACAATCATTTCCACTAATTCCCAGTCTATTCTGAACACCTCACAATATTGTTTTTAGTCCAAAACGTTTCACCGAGGTAGCTTTCTGGACTGCATAGTGCAGTGGTCCCGGTACACAATTTGGTACAGCTGCCTGCTCCTACATCCTCTGCAGCATATACAGGGTGTAGTTCGAGCGTGTCAATACCTCTTGTTTTTGACGATGACAGGTCATTTTCATTAATTTAGGATTTGGCAGCAACAGTCAATGTTGTTTAATATCTGATACGCCTCTATCTGGACTGCATAGTGGAGTGGCCCCGGTACCCAATTTGGTACCAGGGCCACAATACCTCCTCCAACTTTCAAGTGTGGTGTTTATAATTTATAAAAACTACAGTAGTTATAGCACGTCAATAACTCTTGTTTTAGACGACCATGGTACAGAGCATTCATCATTGAGATCCCATCAAGTATGTGAAAGACAGACAGGGTCAAAGTGTTATTTGTTGACTTTGTTAACAAAAAAACTGTCCCTGTTGAAAATATTCGTGCAATGAAGAGTGACTTTTTCATTTAAAGGCTCAAGCTTTCAAGTGTAGTGTTTATAACTTATAAACACTAGAGTAGTTCTAGCACATCAATACCTCTTGTTTTTGATTATGACAGGGCATTTTAGTTTTTTGGTTTAATTTGTTGAATTTGTTTTAATTTTGTTTTACTTTGTGCTCATGGCAAACGACTGTTGAATGGTCACATAATGGCAAAAAAAGAGTTGCAAGATGGAATTGTCCTTGGGATCTCCCACCCACCCTTATGTTGTTTGAAATAGGACATGCACACTTTAACAAACCAATCATTTCAGCGACAGGGCCAACCAAACAACTGTGGCTGAAATGATTGGTTTGTTTGGGCCCCCACACCAAAAAAGCTATTCATCTCTCCCTGTACAAACTAAACAGGCTCTACTGAGGCAAGATGTCGTCCTCCTCCTCAACCTCTGATTCCTCTCCCCCTACAGTGTGTACTTCCTCCTCCTCACACATTATCAATTCGTCCCCGCTGGACTCCACAACCACAGGTCCCTCTGTACTATCTGGAGGGCAGTGCTGTACTTCATTGAGGAATTGATGATTCATTTTTATGAACATCATTTTTTTTAACGTTCTGAGGAAGCAACCTCCTTCGCCGCTCACTGACCAGGTTCCCCGCTGCACTAAAAACTCTTTCCGAGTACATACTGGAGGGGGGACAACTCAGGTAAAATAGAGCCAGTTTGTACAGGGGCTTCCAAACTGCCTTTTTTTTTTCTGCCAGTAACAATATGGACTGTCTGACATGTCTATTTGGATGGTGTCAGCAAAATAATCCTCCACCATTTTTTCTATTGTGACAGCATCCAATGCAGCAACAGTAGACATGTCTGCAATGGTTGGCAGGTCCTTCAGTCCGGACCAGATGTTATCAGCATCCCGCAAGCGGGTCTTTTAGGAAAACTGAGCTTTTTCCTTGCAGCCACAGATGTGGAAGAAAATGAGGGTGGAGCTGTTGGCATGTCACGGTCCTCTTCAGAGGACAATCTCCTGACCAGCAGGTCTTTGCACCGCTGTAGACTTGTGTCCGCCGGTAACAGAGACAAAACATACACTTTAAACCGAGGATCGAGAACGGTGGCCAGAATGTATTCCTCTGACTTTAAAATAGTGACCACCCTCGGATCCTGGCAAAGAGTATGAAGGGCTTCATCCACAAGAGCTACATGCTTGGTGGAATCGCAATGGTTTACCAGCTCCTCCCTCACTTTCTCCAGCTGCTTCTGCAACAGCCTGATCAGGGGAATCACCTGACTCAAGCTGGCAGTATCGGAACGGACTTCTCGTGTGGCAAGTTCAAACGGCTGGAGAACCTTGCACAACACGGAAATCCGTCTCCACTGTGCTTGACTCAGGCGCATCCCCACTCCTTTGACTATAGCAATTACAGCCGCAGTTATACGCTTTGCAATAGGGTGACTACTATCGTATTTTGTGGTCATGGCAAACGACTGTTGGACGGTCAATTGTTTTGTGAAAGACTTAGCGGTCTTACGACTTCCCCTCTGGGAAGATGACCGACTAACAGCAGCAGTAGTAGGCGTACCGCTGCAGGATTCTTCGGATGAATCCCGTATAGAAGAGGACTCAGTCTGGCTGGTGACATGGCCTGCAGTACTAAATCTGATGGAGATCGTGGAGTAAGTTGACGAGGAGGGTGTTGGTGGTGTGTATCCAACAGGACCAAGGGATTTAGGTGTCCCTGTACTGATGACGGTCCTAGGCCCAGTTCCTGAACTAACCACTGAACTATGAAGGTTATTCAGGTGACTTATAAGGGAGGGTGTCCCTAGGTGGGCAAGATCCTTACCCCTGCTTATTTGAGCTTTACATAAGCTACATATGGCCATACATTGGTTGTCCGGATTTGGATAAAAATAACTCCCGACCGAAGAGGTGCATTTTTTGGTCTTCTGACCAGGCATGACGATGGGCTTTTTCATCCCATGGACATCAGCTGTTTCCCCCCCCTGGTGCCTCATTTACAATAACCACATCATCATCCTCATCAAGTTCCTCCACAGCGCCAGCTACATCAATAGTCTCCTCCCGGTGTACAACATTGTTTTATCCAAATCTGGATCTACACTGTGGGTGATCCTTCCAACATATGCAGAGGGTGTGCTGCAAATGCTGGATGGAGTCACTTCTTCCCGTACAGTGATGGGAAGGTCAGGCTTCACAACCACCAACACCCTTGGACTCGCCTTGGGGATTTGTGATGTCATCTGTTTAGAAGGCAGAGTTCTTGGCTGTTTTGTTGTTGTTGCTGACAGCATAACTCTCAAATTTTTTGTAGGGGGGGAGAGGAGGAGGGCTTGGATCCTTGGGTGAAGCTGGACCACTAGTCATGAACACAGGCCAGGGCCTAAGCCGTTCCTTGCCACTACGTGTCGTAAATGGCATATTGCCAACTTTACGTTTCTCCTCAGGTGATTTTAAGTTTCTCTCTTTGCTACTTTTTGAGAACTTGGGCTTTTTGGATTTTACATGCCCTGTACTAGGAGATTGGGCATCGCGCTTGCCAGACGACGTTGATGGCATTTCATCATCTATGTCATGACTAGTGGCAGCAGCTTCAGCATTAGGAGGAAGTGGGTCTTGATCTTTCCCTACTTTATCCTCCAAATTTTTGTTTTCCATTATATGTAGCACACGAGAGCGTACCCCTAAGCCACACACACTCGGCAAAGCCTTTAAAAATTATATGCGGCACAGGAGAGTACCACTGGACTTGTACTGCTGAATCAGTGAACTTTGTAATATAGCAGTACCAATGGACTTATACTGCAGAATCAGTGAACTTTGTAATATTGTAGTACCACTGGACTTATACTGCAGAATCACTGAACTTTGTAATATTGCAGTACCAATGGACTTATACTGCAGGATTGTTTTTGGATATTTTTTTTAATTTCTTTATTTTATAATTATTTTTTTCTTTATTTTTTATAACTTGGAAATAACAATGCCCTTAGAAGGACAGAGCACAGGACACAGCACAAGACACAGCACCACTGGACTGAGCAGAGCACAGCACGAGATATAGCAGGACAGAGAACCACCTAACACAACCTCCCTCTACCCTGATCAATGCCCGAGTGAAGATGGCGGCGGCTAGTGGGGAATTTATAGAATACGAGTATCGCGAGATCCGACAGCGGGACTATGACTGAGAGCCTCGGTTTCAGTTTTGCAATTGGCGGGAATACCCGGATCTGTCTCGGATCCGGCTCGGATCGGCAACGTTCGGGTGGGCTCGGATTTCAGATATCCGAGCCCGCTCATCTCTAGTTCTGATGTTATGCCTGAATTGTCTGCCATTATGAAAATCCATCCTTTGTGATGCTTAACAATTTAGACATTTTGATATGTTGATAATACTGATGCAATCACGGTCAAGCACATAAGAAATGATGAACCAGAAAAGAAATAATTGTGTGATAACTAGAATTTGCATGCCATTATGCAATCTATCCTTTTACAATTCTGACATTTCTAACATATTGGTATAGCCACAATCTGGTGATGACACATAATTAACGTATTAAGTGGATTTTACATGTAAAATAGAAAAGGAAAAATGAGAAGTCGACCTTATGCTAAATATTCTTAAATCACACATGAATTAACATCATTTGACAGGAGTAGAGTTGGGTGCTTTGTCCAAATTCTTAGATGGTCATATGTGAGCGTGTAGTAGATTGTTTTGATTCCCACCACAATTATGTGTTCTTTGGTGGGATCGGCAGAAATGTTAGATTTTTGTTTACCCTAAGGCTGTGGAGTTAGGATATAGCTGTGGGATATTCTTACTGTATTTGAAATAGAATTTAAGTTGAATCAATGTTTGCTCTATTCCCTACCTTTACTATGATACATTGAAAATCTGGTGCGAATGTAGATTTCATGGATGATTCCTTACCTCCCCAGGGCTGACTTTATATCAAAGTCAATGTTAAGGTCTCTTGGTGCAAGAATCTTGAGGTTGTATAGTCAACTGACCTCTTATCTGTTGATTTTTCTCATAAAATTGCCACCCCTACAATTTTTGTCCATTTTGTTTTGTGGCTTGAAATTTAAGACCTGTAGGGTTTCCTTGATGTACTTGTTGAAATTTTTCTGAAGCACTGTGCAACAGTTAGCCTTTTTTATGTTGCAAACGTGTTCACCGATCCTTTTTATTATTGTTCTGATCGCGCTGCGTACGGATTGTAGATTGCATGGGCATTCAGGTAGATAAATGACATTGGTGCTGTTATAGGTCAAGAATTGTTGGATTTTGAATGTTTTGTTAGTGCCATTTTATTTAATGTTATGTATTGGTTTTGTGCCTATGTGTAGTGTGGGGGTAGCGAGGCTTGGTGCCTCTTATCGATCTCTGATAACCTGATTTCCTATGGTAGTAATACAGTCGACTGAAGAGGATGAAATGAAACACAGGTAGTTGTAGTTTCAGAATCAGCTCTGAGGGACTTCCCAGTCTGTTCCTTTATTTATACTTAACCTCGAGCATAAACTGGTTAACAACAAGTGCATATAAGGAAATCTCTTTAGCTCAGCAAGTATTTATTTGCAACAATAAGTACATAAAAGGTAATATCCTTTTGTCCAGTACTGCTTGTATCTTTCAGCCATTGTTTTTAGTCTTGCATCCTGTTGTCTGTTCCATGCGAAACGCTTTTTTTTTTTATTTGTCACTTATGTCGAGCGTAGTTCTCATCTGTAGTTATAGATTTTTAAGGTATTTCACACATTTGTACCTTTTTTAATAACTATTCATTGTTTTATACTCAGTAGCCGAGGCTTTTAAAGCAAATACATTACAGTGATTAAAAGCCTGCACCTTTTATTCATGGTATCTATGTGAGATTGTCACGTTTTTGCTGGAGAAATATGGTTGTGGATCAGTGTGGTGTTTAAATTTGGAGCTCTTCTGAACACCAAGATTAGACCAGAGAGTTTAGAAAAATCACTACTGGATAGAGCAATTTGGGTGACAAACGACCTTTTGGACATCCATCACTAGGTGATGTAGATAATGTGTTGTCTACTTACTTGGATTACAGGGTGTGCTTCTTTGCCAGAGGAAACCATATCCAAACTGCCATGTTTTTATTTTCCTTCGTTCATTAGCCAGACACACAGCAAACGGCTCACACAACACTACATACACCCTTATATTGTCTAACTATATGTGCATAGTGCAATAAGGACATGAAGTAACATTTAACCAAGTGTTATGCTAAAGGGCGACCGGTGTACCACACACTGTGCATTAGCGCTATTCTTAAAGGCAAATGCCTTATTAGATATATTTAAATTGGGCAGAATCATAATGGTACAGAATAGTAGGTAACATTAATTGGCCTGTGGCGTCATGTCAAAAATTGTTAGGAGTCATTTGGTGCCATTAGCACCTGTGGTTTGTGACTCCTTTGTGTCAGGTTACAGTTTGAAAATGCAATATTTCCTTTACTGGATGATTTTGGCGACCTAGAAAGGGTCACTGTAGTAGTTGCATGCTTGGTTTGCAACCATTTACTCACACAAAGAAAGAAACACTGTACCAAATAAATTAAGAAGCTTAACTTAAGAAACTTCTTGTTTCAGTCTCCTTGACCAAACCTTAAGCCTAAGTAAGTAAGGCAAAACCATGTTGCATTGGAGGGGGAGGTAAATTTAAAATGTGATGGCAGATTTATATTTGGGGTAGGACATGTCCTAGATCAACTTTACATTTCAGTTACAAATAAGCTATCAAGTATTTGTGCGCTACATGAAAAAAGAGACAGTATTTTACTTTTGAGCAAAACAGATTGCTAATTTGCACCCCTTGCGTTGTATCAAAGTTTGGTCTAAGAAACTAAAGTTTTTTTTCCAGTTAAAATCCGTAATGATTCTGGGCCACTGCTACTGTGGTCAAATATCTCAGTTTTGGGCAGACATTACCCAGTATTAGTTTCGTGTTAACTACATCCACATGACGTTAGTTTAAATGTTATTAAGTTAACATCTGGATGTGAGATGTACGTGTGTGGGCAAAATGTAAATTCTACTCTGCAAATCCAAGCCAGGGTTAAATTAAATCTTAATCATTGTGTGGGCTATAGAGACATTTAGTTCTGGCATGGATGCTTTGTCAGCTACGACACGACTAAATAGTTATTTGGTGTCCAGGGATTATTCAACATAGACATAAGGGACCCAGAGACATTGTTGAACTTAACTTGAGACACTTCTTCTTTTAGTGTACTGTCCAAATCCTTGTTACTATGCAAATTTGTGGTGAAATTGCTACCTATTTTAACATTTGACTGATAGGTAATGTTTCACGCAAAAAATATATGGCTTATTTTTACACAAAAGATTTACGTGGAAATTGGTCTGCTGCGTGCCAAAACAGTCCGTATTTAAAAAGGGAGCGTCAGCAAACACTCTTGTTGCCCTTGCATTGTAACATGGGGCCTGATTCATTAAGGATCTTAAATGAAGAGGATCCTTATTTCAGTCTCCGGGACAAAACCGTGTTACAATGCAAGCGGTGCAAACTAGTTTTCTGTTTTGCACATAAGTTAAATACTGACTGTTTTTTCATGTAGCACACAAATATCAACTTTAAATTTCAGTGTACAAATAAGCTAACAAGTATTTGTTTTTTACATGAAAAAACAGTCAGTATTTAACTTATGTGCAAAACAGAAAACTAATTTCCACCCCTTGCATTGTAACATGGTTTTGTCCAGGAGATTGAAATAAGGATCCTCTTCATTTAAGATCCTTAATGAATCAGGCCCTTGATTTTGGACAGGACACTGAAATAAGATACTTCTTCATTTAAGAACCTTAGTGATTCAGGCCCTGTGTTCTGAGAATACTTTGCTTATACTTGATAACAACTATAATAGAATATGCAATAGCAAAAAAAACACATACTTTCATTAGTATAACCATTTTTAATCACAGCATGAAACACATATTTTGTACCATATATGAAATCATATTGTTTATCAAAAAAAACAAAACCTAGGTCATTTTTTTTTTTGGGCTTCTTGTATGGGATGGAACTTGACTGGGTCCAACTCTGACCTCTGGTGACCCGTGATGTAGAGGAGTCAGAGGAACCAGCCAAACGTGCAAGGGAAACGGATTGTGTCCGACGATGTGAAGGTGCAGGGTCATGGGCAGGGGGTTGGGAAGGGGGCACGACAGGGGGCCAAAGCCAAGGGCAAATGCAAAACAAAAAAGACGGTATAGGTTTGGGTCAAGGAGGGAGGAATCGGAAACAGGGAGGGAGGAGCAAACAGAAAACTGGTTATGGGGGCTGTTGTAAAAATATTCAGAACTGGGTGAAGGGAATGTGCCGGAGGTGCGTTGGGAGTGGGCATGCACGAGATCACTCAGGAGTGTTGCGATGGTTGTCATTGTGGTGTTTAAAGTATCCAATTTTTAGTGTTGAGGGTGTTCATGCAAGTGGAGAGTGTGCTATTGAGACTGGTGATTTCTTGATCCGTGTGTTGGACAGTGCTCGCTAATTGTGACAGGTGAACAATCTGTGCTTCAGTGGCGTTTTGAATTCTTTGGGATGCGTGTGAGAGTTTCCGCAGCCTTACATGTTCAGCTGGATTCAGCTGAGCCTCCTCCACATCACGGGCAACTTCCTCCTGCACGTGTGCAGCAGGCTGCTGCTCAGATTCTGTAAAGAGATAATACAAAAAACCTAAGTTATTAGAATCAAAGAGTAAGGTACGATATTAAATTTGCAAAAACATCTTACAACGCGTGATGTAGCATTGGTAAAGTGTCAGCTTACATTGAATGTGCTAGCAGGCCTTGACAGTCCACAAAAACAGACATTGCCACGTATGGTGTCACATTTTTGGATAAGCCCTACATATTGAGACAATTGTGTGTACATTTCATTTCCTACAATGTGATAGGCAAAGACATTGTGCAATTAAAGTTTTCCTTCAGACACATCCTGAGAGTTGACACATTTGCTCAGACAGATAAAAACCTTTTACAGACATTAACTAAGCAAACTCATCATGTACCTAGTGGAGTGGCCTCTCCTGTTCAGGGTGGGCTATAGCCAGTGTCTGTCGCCTACCCCAACGATCTCCACAAGAGCAATTGCTGCCCTTGCACGCTCCTCTGGGGCAGCATAGTGGCCTAGTGGTTAGCACTTGTGCTTCGCAGTACTGGGGTCATGAGTTTGATTTCCGACCATGGCTTTATCTGTGTGGAGTTTGTATGTTCTCCCCGTGTTTGCGTGGGTTCCCTCCGGGTGCTCCGGTTTCCTCCCACACTCCAAAAACATACTGGTAGGTTAATTGGCTGCTATAAAAAATTGACCCTAGTTTCTACCTGTCTGTATGTATATGTCTATGTGTGTGTCTATATTAGGGAATTTAGACTGTAAGCACCAATAGGCCAGGGACTGATGTGAATGAGTTCTCTGTGCAGCACTGCAGAATTAGTGGCGCTATATAAATAAATGATGATGATTATTAACGCAATATCCAGGGGAGGACCCCCACCAGTCCCTTGTGCATGTCTGTGTAGTCGAACTAGCTTCGATTTCAGTCGTCCTTTATAGTCTGCCCATCTGTGGAATAGACAAACATTATGGGGTCAAATAGCACGTTACAATTATAATTTTGATATAAAAAAAAAATGTACGCTTTAAATACAAAGCAAATCTAACAAATGAAAAATTATAAAAAATGTGTGGCCCTTTTCAAGCGTGGATAATGTTGTAAACTGCTTATGTCAATGTGACCAAGGGCCATGCTGCTTTTTAATTTCAACTAAGGCCCTGCTAGAGAAATGCTTTATACACGCAAGGTGGTTTTAAGCACACAGTTGCCTAACTACTACTAGGTATTGTCTTGGCATTGTTAAATATTACTGTAACTTTTTGTATGTTTTATCTAAAACTGTCTCTGAAAGAATTACAGCTTCCCTGGGGAAGCCAATTCCACAAAGATGGGGTAAAACCTCTGTTCTTACAGTGGTTACAGAACAGTATGGAATATGAAAATGGGTATGGAAGACAGAGGTGGAACAGAAGTCACCATTCGTTAGGTTCATAGAATGTATATTTCATCATAACTGCCATCTTTCTAAATATGCCGACCCTGAAGTGATTTACAATAGGAAGTCCTTAAAATCTCAAAAGAAATGATCAATATTTTTGAACTTTTGGTTTTAAAAATCATAACCTCTACTATGCATAAATATAATAACAACAATTTATAAAAAAACAAGTGAATTGAACAGATATTTCATTTTTGTTTGAAAGTATGATTTACAAGCATGAAATATCTGACAGTAAATATACATTAAATATTTTGACAATAGAATGTTAGAGAAAATTCACGGGTATCAATAATCCCAAAATGTATTTGAAACCTCAGCATCAGATCCTGACTGCCTGCAGATTTAATGTCTGTATAGATCCTAAAATACAGCTACTAGCTTGCTATGAATGATGCATTATACACAATACTCAGTATAAGGTTACAAATAATTATTTGCTTCTGGTCAGATTATTAAGAAAAAAAACAAGGAAAGAAAAACAAGGCACAGACATATACAGATATATTAGTGTTACATAACAATATTTACCTGGGCTTAATCTCTGGAATACCAGCAATGTTTCCTCTTGTCTTTGTCCTAAACTGGAAACTGATTTTTAGAGAGACTCTGACAATTACCTAGGACTCATGCAGTCAGATAATGTCCTTAGTTTGGACAAAAAAAGTGAGTGAGAGGAGCTGGGTCTGGGGTCGGTTGCACCTATCTGCCCCATGGCTGAGTGCCACCTCCATTCCTAGAGCTGTGGGCTTGTTTCTATTTTCAGCATTAATAATTCTGAATGGTATGATTTCCAGTAATCCTATTTCTCTTACACATTACAGGTGTTTTCTGGATAATCATTTTTATTGAAAATTAGTTGCAGGATATTTTATTGCCTTGTACTCTGGGGCAGCCTCAAGCAGTAATGGAGTCCCGTCCCACTTAGTGTGCACCGCTGGGAGTGAGAGGTAAGATAACATGTACTAAGTTGGCTGGTTCCTGGGAGGAGCCAGCCACCAGGAAGTGGCTACTCCACCCCTGGGCCCCATTTACCCCATTGGCCCCAATGCTGTGCACCGGCCACACCGCTGGTAGTTCCGTGCCTGGGCTGGGGACTGCTGCCTTCTCCCTGGAGCCAAATTCGGCCAGGGGGAGAGTCAGACCCTGAGGCAGGGTCCCTGAAAGTATTTTTAGATGGGAGATTTCTTTCAAAGTCTATACTTTGGCACCAGGGGTGGACAGGATGGTGAACCCCTCTGCCACTAGCAACAATGTTAAAGGTGCAATAACCCTATTTAGGTAATAAACTATTTAAACAGAAAAAAGGAGAGCATAGATATCCCCTGAGAATGAACAACACATACCATTCAAAATGCCAGAGTCTCTTTAAAAATTATTATAATTTTTTTCCAAAAAAAGCAATCAAACATACAGATCATAAATACATTTATATAACTCTTGTTGAATTCATATTCAAAATAAATCAATATTGTCCAGTCCAATTGTAGATTTTGCAATAAAAAGATTTACTTCATTTTAGATATTAAGTTACAAAGTTACTAAAGAGTTCAGTTCCCATACAACCTGCAGGCCCATGATTTTGTGGCAGAGAGAGCCCCATGCATGGACTACAGGCTACTTTAAAAACTTTTACAATGGTGGGTGTGTTTACAAAATGATGTCATCACAGAGGTTTACAATGAATCAGCATTCACTTCACGGATCTACTTTCTTAGAAGAGATATATGCACAAGATTTAGCTCCTAGCCTTTTACCAGTATTTTACCAGCAATTCCTCAAATGTTTATAATAACGATAATATATAATAATATTGCAAATCAGGTTGCTCACAATAAATTATATTATAAATACAACTTTAACAGTCCACTCTCTGGTAGTACCCAAAACTACCATAATTTAAGCTAAAAGTAGAATAATGATTATACTTCCCTTGCTTTGACCATGTAGTGCTTAACCCAATTTGTCCTAACCTTATTATGACCTTTCCCCTGTACCAGATGTTTCTACTAGTATGTATTTTACCATTGATTATTCTATCAATTCCCATATTTTTTTGTTATATTTTACTACATAAACAGAGAGAGTTGTAAATCCAGAAATGAGCGCTAATGTATAGCCCCAAGATATAAAGGGATATCCACAAATAGCCAAAATACAAAACGCAAAATAAAATACCTTAGAGCGCTAGAATATCAATGATGGATTTTCTAGAAAAAAATAATATGGAGACTATGCATAGAGTAGTACAGTAGTACATAAGCATATACTATTAAAAAGGGAGCCCTTTCCCCAGTGAATATAATAGGATTCTTCTCAAATTCAATCCACCACCTGAAGGGACTCCCCTAAGGGATTATATTTACAGGATTCCCCTTAGAATCAGGCACAACAGATTATATCATAAAATCATGACGCTTCCATGGAAATCCAGCAACCTCACATGAATGAGAGATGGAACAAACATAGTATAATGCCATTTATTAAGATAGATGCTGATGGTGCCATAAACAAATGTAAAAAAAGGAGCTGAATACTCCTATACGTGTATCACAATGATTCTTGATAAAATCATATATAAAACAATGGAAGAATTATATAAGTCCACAATCCTACCACCAGAGGATAAACACAGATCTCCGCGATTAGCGAGTGAACTGCCGCTCCAGACTAGGGATGTGCACCGGCGACTTTTGGTGTCTCGTGTTGTGTTTTGGATTCGGATTTTCGCGATGTTTTGGGTTCGGATTTGTTTCGCAAAACACCTGCCGAAAGGTTTTGGTTCGGATTTAAGGTTTTGGATTCGGATTATTTTTGAAAAAAGCATAAAAAGTTCAAAAATCAAGTTTTTGGGCTTATTTTAACTCCTACGCTATTATTAACCTCAATAACATTCAATAACAATAATTTCCACTAATTTACAGTGTATTCTGAACACCTCACAATATAGTTATTAGTCCAAAACGTTGCAACGAGGTATCTTTCTGGACTGCGTAGTGGAGTGGTCCCCACAATATAATTTAAAAACCCTGAACTTGTATGATTCGCACCAATAAATGTATCTGGATTGCGTAGGACTGGTCCCCACAATATAATAAGAAAACCATCAACTGGTCTGAATCGCACCGAATAATGTACCTGGACTGCATAGAGGAGTGGTCACCACAATATAATTAAAAAACCCTCCACGGGTCTGAATTCCACCCAAAAAGTTTATGGACTGCGTAGTGTAGTGTTCCCCACAATATTATTTAAAAAGTTTGCAGCAACAGTCAATGTTTAATATCTGATACGCCTCTATCTGGACTGCGTAGTGGAGTGGCCCCGGTACCCAATGTGGTACCGGGGCCACAATACCTCCTCCAACCATGGTACAGAGCATTCATCATTGAGATCCCATCAAGTATGTTAAAGACAGACAGGGTCGAAGTGTTATTGGTTGACTTTGTAAACCAAAAAACTGTCCCTGTTGCACATAGTCGTGCAATGAAGAGTGACTTTTTCATTTAAAGGCTCCATCTTTCAAGTGTAGTGTTTGTAAGTCATATTATACTTTTGGTAAAATTTGTTTAATTTGTTCCTCTTTATGGTAACTACTAATAGAATTAAAGTATTAAATAGAGTGGTAGTGTGGTATAGAGTGGTCCCCACAATATAATAATAAAACCCTCAACTGCTCAGAATTCCACCAAACAAGTATCTGGACTGCGTAGTGGGGTGGCCCCGGTACCCAATTTGATACCGGGGCCACAATACCTCCAAGTTCCAAGTGTAGTGTTTATAACATCTTAACACTACACTAATTCTAGCACGTCAAAACCTCTTGTTTTAAATAATGATAGGGCATTTAACTTTTGATTTAATTTATTGAATTTGTTGGCATTTTCTTTTACTTTTTGAACATGGCAAACGACTGTTGAATGGTCACATAATGCCCAAAAAATAGTTGCAAGATGGAATTGTCCTTGGGCCCTCCCACCCACCCTTATGTTGTTGAAATAGGACATGCACACTTTAACAAACCAATCATTTCAGCGACAGGGCCTACCAAACAACTGTGGCTGAAATGATTGGTTTGTTTGGGCCCCCACACCAAAAAAGCTATTCATCTCTCCCTGTACAAACTAAACAGGCTCGACTGAGGCAAGATGTCGTCCTCATCCTCAACCTCTGATTCCTCTCCCCCTACAGTGTGTACTTCCTCCTCCTCACACATTATCAATTCGTCCCCGCTGGACTCCACAACCACAGGTCCCTCTGTACTATCTGGAGGGCAGTGCTTGTACTTCATTGAGGAATTGATTATTCATTTTTATAAACATCATTTTTTCAACGTTGTGAGGAAGCAACCTCCTTCGCAGCTCACTGACCAGGTTCCCCGCTGCACTAAAAACTCTTTCCGAGTACACACTGGAGGGGGGACAACTCAGGTAAAATAGAGCCAGTTTGTACAGGGGCTTCCAAACTGCCTTTTTTTTTTTCTGCCAGTAACAATATGGACTGTCTGACATGTCTATTTGGATGGTGTCAGCAAAATAATCCTCCACCATTTTTTCAATTGTGACAGCATCCAATGCAGCGACAGTAGACATGTCTGCAATGGTTGCCAGGTCCTTCAGTCCGGACCAGATGTTATCAGCATCCCTGCCAGCGGCTCTTTTAGGAAAGCTGAGCTTTTTCCTCGCAGCCATAGATGTGGAAGAAAATGAGGGTGGAGCTGTTGGCATGTCACGGTCCTCTTCAGAGGACAATCTCCTGACCAGCAGGTCTTTGCACCGCTGTAGACTTGTGTCCGCTGGAAACAGACACAACATACGCTTTAAACCGAGGATCGAGCACGGTGGCCAGAATGTATTCCTCTGACTTTAAAATAGTGACCACCCTTGGATCCTGGCAAAGCGTACGAAGGGCTACATCCACAAGAGCTACATGCTTGGTGTAATCGCAATGGCTTACCAGCTCCTCCCTCACTTTCTCCAGCTGATTCTGCAACAGCCTGATTAGGGGAATCACCTGACTCAAGCTGGCAGTGTCGGAACTGACTTCTCGTGTGGCAAGTTCAAATGGCTGCAGAACCTTGCACAACACGGAAATCAGTCTCCACTGCGCTTGACTCAGGCGCATCCCCACTCCTTTGCCTATGTCGTAGGTGGCTGTGTAGGCCTGAATGGCCTTTTGCTGCTCCTCCATCCTCTGCAGCATATAGAGGGTGGAGTTCCAGCGCGTCACAACCTCTTGTTTGAGGTGATGGCATAGCAGGTTCATGGTTTTTTGATGTGCCTCTAGTCTGCGGTAGGCACTGGCAGAATGCCGAAAGTGTCCAGCAATTTTGCGCGCCACCGCAAGAATCTCCTGCACACCCCTGTCACTCTTCAGTTAATACTGCACCACCAAATTAATGGTGTGGGCAAAACATGGGACGTGCTGGAAATTGCCCATATTTAATGCCCGCACAATGTTACTGGCATTGTCTGACACCACAAATCCCCATGAGAGTCTAAGTGGGGTAAGCCACTGGGAGATAATTTCCCTCAGT
Source organism: Mixophyes fleayi (assembly GCF_038048845.1). Classification (NCBI taxonomy): domain Eukaryota; kingdom Metazoa; phylum Chordata; class Amphibia; order Anura; family Limnodynastidae; genus Mixophyes; species Mixophyes fleayi. The sequence continues at coordinate 208,768,186 of NC_134407.1, read as the reverse complement.
TTCTCTAATGTCAGCGTTGTGCCTCTTATTAAAGCCTGTAATACACAATGTTGCCTGCCTTTGCACGAGCAGCCATTTTGTAGATGCTGCTACTGAGGCAGCTGTTGCTGTTGCTGCAGAAGGGGATGCATCTACCCAGTGGGCTGTCAGTCATATAGTCCTTCGTTTGGCCAGAACCACTTGTCCACATGTCCGTGGTTAAGTGGACAGTGGGTACAACCGCATTTTTTAGAGCACTGAGGACACTTGATCGTACTTCTCTGTACATCTTTGGTATCGCCTGTCTAGTGAAGTGGAATCTCGACGGGATTTGGTACCGGGGACACAATACCTCCATCAACCCTCTAAATCCCCCTCCACTGATGGCGGACACCGGGCGCACGTCTAACACCAACATTGCCGTTACAGCCGCAGTTATACGCTTTGCAATAAGGTGACTACTATCGTATTTTGTGGTCATTGCAAAAGACTGTTGGACGGTCAATTGTTTTGTGAAAGACTTAGCGGTCTTACGACTTCCCCTCTGGGAAGATGACCGACTAACAGCAGCAACAGCAGCAGTGGCAGTAGTAGGCATACCGCTGCAGGATTCCTCGGATGAATCATGTATTGAAGAGGACTCAGTCTGGCTGCTGACTTGGGCTGCAGGACTGAATCTGATGGAGATCATGGAGGAAGTTGACGAGGAGGGTGTTGCTGGTGTGTATCCAACTGGACCACGGGATTTAGGTGTCCCTGTACCGATGATGGTCCTAGCCCCAGTTCCTGAACTAACCACTGAACTATGAAGGTTATTCAGGTGACGTATAAGGGAGGATGTCCCTAGGTGGCCAAGATCCTTACCCCTGCTTATTTGAGCTTTACATAAGCTACATATGGCCATACATTGGTTGTCCGGATTTGGATAAAAATAACTCCAGACCGAAGAGGTGCATTTTTTGGTCTTCTGACCAGGCATGACGATGGGCTTTTTCATCCCATGGACATCAGCTGTTTCCCCCCCTGGTGCCTCATTTACAATAACCACCTCTTCCTGTACAGTGATGGGAAGGTCAGACTTGACAACCACCAACACCCTTGGACTCGCCTTGGGGATTTGTGATAATTTCTCTTTAGAAGGCAGAGTTGTTTGCTGTTTTGTTGCTGACAGCATAACTCTCTAATTTTTTTGTAGGGGGGGGGAGGAGGAGGAGGTCTAAGATCTGTGGGTGAAGCTAAACCATTAGTCATGAACACGGGCCAGGGCCTAAGCCGTTCCTTGCCACTCCGTGTCGTAAATGGCATATTGGCAACTTTACGTTTCTCCGCAGATAATTTTAAGTTTCTCTTTTTGCTACTTTTACTTAACTTGGGCTTTTTGGATTTTACATGCCCTGTACTAGGAGATTGGGCATCGGGCTTGGAAGACGACGTTGATGACATTTCATCGTCTATGTCATGACTAGTGGCAGCAGCTTCAGCATTAGGTGGAAGTGGGTCTGGATCTTTCCCTACTTTATCCTCCAAATTTTTGGTCTCCATTATATGTAGCACAAGATACTGCAGAATGTATGAACTTGGTAATATTGCAGACAGTACCACTGGACTTATACTGCTGGATTTTATAACTTTTTTTTTTTTTATTTTTTAAAAACTTGGGAATAATGGGTAAATAACTATGCCCTTAGAAGCACAGAGCACAGGACACAGCACCACTGGACTGATACTGCAGAACACAGCACAGAACTAAACAGCACAGCACGAGATCTACCAGGACAGAGGACCACCTGACCTAACACACCCTCCCTCTACCCTGATCAATGCCTGAGTGAAGATGGCGGTGACTAGCGGGGAATTTATAGGATCCGAGTATCGTGAGATCCGACAGCGGGATTATGACTCAGAGCCTCGGTTTCATGTTTTCATTTGGCGCCAATACCCGGATCTGTCTCGGATCCGACTCGGATCGGAAAGGTTCGGGTGGGCTCGGATTCACAAAATCCGAGTGCGCTCATCTCTACTCCAGACCAACGTGTTTTGATTCCGCCAAAGGAATCTTTATCAAGGTAGCAGGCAGTAAGTCCGGTATTCCTTTTAAAGTCCATGTTAACCAATCCTGTATATTCTAATCGGCATAAGTTGTCACATGACTCTCCTTCTGTACATACGAGGCTGAGTGGAGATCACATGACTCCCTTGTAATACAGATCGAGGCTTGGATAAAATTTCCTCGCACATGTGCAGTAAGCACAGTACTCGTAGAGAAATACACAGTAACATATTAATCCATTTCAAATGATATCCATGATGAAACCGTTGATAGAAAATAACAATGAAAAAATGAAACCGATACAAAACAAGAATATAGATGCACATATATAAATAGGTATTATAAACTCTCCCAGTGCCAATGATGTAAAAAAGGGCGAAATTAAAGGGGCATTCACATCACCCCTCAATATCCATCACAAAAACCATTTTAATTCAAAGTCTGCATTCAGACCTCTGGGTACTAGAGTTTTAAGTTGATAGATCCACCTCATCTCTGCTTTAGCCAACCTCTGTAGAACATTTCTGTATCTCCAATTAGATTCAATGTTTTCAATTACCCAATTGAATTATTTCTTTAGGGTTACAATGTTGGAACTTCTTGAAATGATCAGATAATGTGTGGGTCTCTAGCCCTTTCCGACTAATAACAACATGCTCTCTCAACCTGATTTTCAAAGATCTAGAGGTTCTTCCCAAATATTTATGCTATTGAATGTAGCTGCAAACTAATATAACATTCATTACATTACATGTGAGGAATTGGTGAATAGGGTAAGTTTAAGACACTGTAAATTTCTCCAATTTCATGTGTTCAGACGGGGTATTTCTGCACATAACACACATCCCACATCTATAAAATCCTATACTTTTAACAGAGGGTTTGGAGACCTCAAAAGTAACACTTCTGGCTATTTTGTCTCTTTTATATTAGGAGCCTTTCTATATACAAACATAGGTTTGTCAGGTAGATTAGCTTCAATGACTGGGTCCTTTTTTAAGCTGTCCCAATGTCTATGAAATACATGTTCGATTTTTTTTGTTTTTTTTCTATGTGCCATATTGTATTGTGAAATGAAGGCCCATTTATAGTTATTCATATTTGCTCATGATGTTTTATTCACTTGGGTGTCAGATCCTTTATTTCACACTCATTGATGTTTTTTTCTGCTTTGTTTAACAATGCCTGACTATAACCTCTCCTAATTAAGTTACCCTTCAACTCATTAAGTTGGTCCCTCAATACTCCAGTTTCCGTGCAGTTTCTCTTTATACGTTTCATCTGCCCTAGAGGAATGTTGGAAAGCCAATTTACATGGTGAAAACTGTCAGAATGAATATAACTAGCCCTGTTAGTGGGCTTTCTGAATGTTTTGGTGTGTACAGTGTTTTCTTTGATATACACCGTAATGTCCAAGAAATTGACCGCACTCGTACTGGGATCAAATGTCAATTCAACATAAGACGAATTAGAGTTGAGATGATCACAAAACTTATTCAACTCTTGTTGTGTTACATCCCATATGAAAGATATCGATACCAGAGTACCAGGCTCGTTCCAAAGTCACAGGCTCCCCTGACCCACTCCTCCTCCCACAAGGCCATAAAAAGGTTAGCATAACTAGGGGCGAACCTGGTACCCATCGCAGTCCCAATACACTGGATATAATCTTCTTTAAAACGGAAATAATTATTATTCAGAACAAACATAATGGACTCTATAATGAAGTTTTTGAGCGCTTCAGTCATCGGGGTCATATTAGGAAAATGCCCAACAGCATTTATACCCATATCGTGTCTGATAGCTGTATACAGGGCCCGTACATCTGTGGTTACCATAATATAACTTGGTTTCCATTGAACTAGGGAAAGTTTATTTAGAAAATCTTTTGTTTCACGTAAATAGGCTGGTGTGTTTTAAACCAGTGATTGTAGATAGTGATCTACTGCCTCTGACAAATTGGTAGTTATGGATCCAGTACCTGCAATTATAGGTCTTCCTGGGGGGTTCATAGGGTCTTTATGTATCTTAGGGAGTATGTAAATCACTGGGATTGTAGGATCCTCTGTTTATATAACCGTATAGATCTGTATCTAGTATTCCCAACTCTCTAAATTAAGTAACCCTAAAACATTTTTAGTGATGTTACTTGTGGGGTCACTTTAACTTTCTATATGTACCTCCATCAGTATATGGGAGCATACTATATGTATGCATTTTTCATTTAAAACGTTTTATAATGACCGTTCCCCTACAATCTGTTGTTTAACAGTATAATAAGCAATTTCCAATGACTTGTAAATTATCCTCACACTAAACGCTGTCGCAACTACATTTTGTTTTCAATTTCATTATGTTGCCATATTTCTACTACTTTTTGCTATGCTGCTTAAAGCTCCCTTACAGTTGCCACAGTTTTTAAACAGTCAGCTTAATTATCAAATAAATACAAAATTAAATCAGGCGCTATGAATCATATATAATGTCATGTGGTAATGGACCGCAGCTCCCTATGACAGATATCAAACTGTCAAACATACAAGTATCAAAAAATGGAAAAGGGGCGCTGTATCCACCGTTTTTAATATATCATAAAATGCACTTAAAATGAATTACATATGTTAATGCATACAGCAAATAACACTGCAACATAAGTACAGTAATTAAAACCTAATGGTACCATATACTGCTAAAGTAGCACTTAATTGTATTACTTCAATAATCCTGAGGTTAAAGACAGCTGGAATTCAATATATCCAAGTATATAAACAAATAGACATATAAAGAATGGGATTATTCAGAACAAATGTAACATCATATATATTACTTGATTGATGAAATCATCTGAAGATCCATAACTTCTTGGATGGTAGCACGAATAGTTCTCTTATGATTTTGAAGTGTGCAGATACTCACTGCAACCAATAGACAGTGGAGATCCTTAGTTGTAGACGGATCACATGCGGTTTCAATGTAGAAATGTAAAGCTCTCCTGATTTTCACAAACAAGCGGCAGCCGAGTGGGTTGGAATTAGCATGCAGACAACTGCAGCAATAATGACAGAGTCTTAGACCAGTTGGAACTCCACTTTGCGTAGCCGATGCAGATTGTACAGCGGAGGCAATATAACATAAATTCCGCGCTCCACTTACTTGGATCCAGCTGAATACCCCGGGGTATAGGAGGAAGGTGTCCTAGATGGCTATAGATAGTAAGCCAAATCAAGTTATCCTGACGCGTTTCTCTATGACAAGCATGGTTTCATCAGAGGAATGAGGTTACCAGAGTATCCACAAGTCATTTAAGGCCGGTCCGTATGTATCATGTGACATCATCCAGCCAATTGAAAAGTTTTGATTCCAATCGTCAGTGTGTTTTAAATCAGCGTACAATTCGGGCTGTATAGATATATAAAAAACAAACCCTATAAAACTGTCTAGGGAGCAATTACACATAAAATCAATTATAGTATACATATAGTGCAAACATATAAAATGATGACAACCCTTCGTGCCAAGTAGTAAATGGCACTATATAAACCAGTATACGCTTGTATATAAATAAATAAATAAGTCTTGAGCTGCATGATCCCAACCAGGGACAAAAATATATATAAAAGGCATAAAGAACTTGCCTAAACATATAAAGTATAAAATAAAAAGGATTTCTTTTAATTAAACACCAAATAACAATAATAATTAATCTGATGGAGGAAGCGGTCTCCCATCCAAATGTTGGCCCCACCTAGTCCTGCTTAGCTTTCGAATCAAGCTGTATATAGCTGACATGGGGCCAAATCAGCGAAGTATAAAAATTATTGATACAATAATTTTATAATCATATGTATAGATTAGTTTAATTAGATGACTTTGAAGAAAAAAAAATCCTAGAGATGTATAACAAGAGCCCTATCAATCATAATAAACTATACATATCAAATATACAAGTATCACAGATAACCCTACTAAACTGATCTTCAATTCATATATTATTTAGTTCTATACTTTCATTTAGGCCATAAGGAACCATAGAATTCAGTCTAAATATCCAGTATGCCTCTCTACGACATAAAAGATTGAATCTGTCACCACCCCTAGGAGTGATGTCAATTTGTTCAATAGCCCTAATTTGAAGTCCTTCCAGGAAACCATTCATACATGTATTGATAAACTATGAGTTTTCACATTTTTTTAAAATATTCCTGCGATGTTCTGTGAAGCGTACTACCACAGAGCGGATAGTCCACCCCACATATTGTGAACCACATGAACAATTTATCAGATAGACAACATATGTGGATTGGCAGTTCAATATTTTTGTCAATAACGAATTTCTCCCCAGAGACATGGGAAATAAAAAGTACATTTATGATCTGCAAACCCACATGTCAAACATTTTTTTCCTACCACACCGGTAGAAGCCATTAGGTCTCGTGGTCAGCCAATTCTTCATTAATAAACCATTAGTGGATGGTTTCCCTGACCTTTTGGGGTCAAAGAAACTTGGTGACAAATATTCTTTCAGATTGCGGGATTTCCTGAACACAACATTATTATTCCTCGAAATTGAGGCGCTCAGTAAATCGTCAGCTACCAATATCATAGAATTCTTAACGATATGTCTAATTCGGTGAGCATAGCTATTATATTGTGTAGTGAACATTAGAGATCTCTCCTGATCACTGGTCTTTTTGTTTATTCCTAAATGATGAGTTGACTAAGTTGATTCTGTCAATATCCGTTACAACATATAAAGCATGTTGTAATACTTTTGATGGATAGCCCTGTTCTTCAAATGATTGATAAACAATAGCAGCATGTTTCTTAAAATCATTATTGATTGAACAATTCCTTTTCATCCTCATAAATTGACCCTTAGGGATATTGTCCTTCCAGGGCCTAAAGTGATTACTCTTATAGTGCAAGAAACTATGAGCATTGATTGGCTTAGAATATGTTTCAGTACAAATTGTACTGTTACTTACCTTCAATGTGACATCCAAGAAGTTGATGGTCTCCTTATTGAAATTACTTGTAAACCGTAAACCAAAATTATTAGAATTAAGATGTGCAACAAAGGAAGAAATAGAAAAATCGTCCCCATCCCAAATAAAAAACAGATCAATATATCTGCCATAGAGGACCAGGCTCGCCCCGAATCCAGAACCCCAGATGTATTGCTCTTCAAAGAGCCCCATATAGCGCTTCGCAAAACTCGGGGCGAACCTGGTCCCCATGGCCGTGCCCAGTGTCTGTAAATAAAAATGTGTATCAAACAAAAAATAATTGTGTTGAAGAATAAACTTAATAGATGACAAAATAAAGTCGCACATAGGGCTATTTAAATCCGAGGCGGTCAAAAATTTAGATACTGCCTCTATGCCCTTGTCATGTGGAATATTAGAGTAAAGGGCCTCTACATCACATGTTAAAAATTGATATGAGGCTTTCCATTGGATTCCATCCACAAGCTTCAAAAATGACAAAGTATCTTTAATGTGCTACTTTAATAAAAAAAACATAAGGTTGAAGGTGTGCATCAACAAAATAAGATAAATTGCTTGTCAAAGAACCAACACCAGAAATAATAGGTCTACCAGGAGGTGCGTGTCCTGAAGAACCAAGCCACCCCCCTTATCAGCCGGCTTGATGATAATATTACCATCTGACAAAAGATCTTTAATGGCCTTTCTCTCTAATGGAGTTAGGTTATCTTTTAGGGGTTCGCTTGTTATCTTTTCACATAAATTCCTAAAATCATTCATAGTGGTTTTATAGAAGCTCCTCCACAAATGGACCCTTGAATTGTAAAGGGTAAAATTTAGAGGGATTCTTGAACTCTTTACCTGGATATACAGTATTTATATCAAACAAATTTACAGTCTGGGAGACATCCCTCAACTCTTCAGTTGGATTTTCTGCCCTTAAAGATTCAAGATGACCAAGAGCTGCCATGTCATCCGAATCTAGAATAATTGGCATGCCTTCCGTTTTTGATTTTTTTCAAAGCCTTGTGAGCAAAATATATTTTTCTACTAAGGCCCCTCATGTATCTATTGAGATCTACAAATAGACTAAAAAGATTCGGTTTAGAGGCAGGGGCAAATTTCAAACCCTTATTTAGTAATCTCAATTCAGATTCAGACAATTTTTTCTTAGATAAATTAAAGATACCTTTGTTACTCAAAACCGGCGAAATTTTTTTGTAAGATTTGGAAGCTCTTTCTCTACGTCCTCTAGTTCCGGTTCTCTGTTTCTTTTTAATATTTGGGGGCCTCGCCCTTGAGATATTTGGGCGTAAGTTTGTGAATTGGGGCATCCCTCTAAAAAAGAGGAAGAAGAGGATGTAGTGTTAGATTTGGGGGGGCTATTGTCTCCTAAGTTTTCTTTGCTTAATTATCAGTTAACATAACTTGTGTTTTCATTAAGGCCAAAAGGTATAAAGGTATAAGTGAAATTAAAAGAAAAATCCACTTACTCTCTTTTGTAGAGGTTCCTTGGCAATATCACCACCTCTATTGCCTATTGTGGCTTTTTCTATGCCATAGGCCTTCATATCTTTCGGGTTACTTCTGTGTCTCTGCAAATATTGACGTGCCATGTAAGCGATTGGTTTGAATTTGCTCTTGTCTGTTGTAGCATTCCTTATTGTGTCTACATGTTCCAAAGCCCTCTGTTTTAACATCCTACCCGTCATACCTACATACATTTTGTCACATGAACATGTAAGGACGTAAATGACGTTTTTTGTATTGCAATTGACAAATTGGTCAATTGTATGTTTATGGCCATATCTATCAAAAAAATTATTTTTCTTTAAGCATGTGTGAGCATGCTTTTCATTTTTCACACTGAAAGAATCCTTTTGTTGGCTCTGCCCTTTTATTTGGAAAGAAATGACTCCTAACGAGTTTGTCACTCAAATTGGGTGTTCTCCTCCAGCTAAATGAGGGCTTGATGTCCAAGTGTTGTGGAAGTCCCATATTAGATCTTAAAATTGGCCAGTGAAGTTATATTATGTCTTGGATTTCTTTACACTCCAGACAAGTCACCAACAAATAGAATTTGATTTTTATTATTGCTGTATGTTTCATTCTTGTTATAAATCAAATTGTTCCTATTTCTCATTTGGACTTGATTATAGGCTCTTTTTATCAGTCTTTTGCTGTATCCACGTTGAACAAGCCTAGATCTTAATTCCTTTTCTCTTTTATCATAATCGGATGGATCTTAGCAGTTCCGTTTGAGTCTCAGAAACTCAGCTTTAGGGATGTTTCTAGTTACCGGTGGGAACTCATAGTGGAGTATGCTATTTGTTGCTGTTTTTTTTATGGAACAGATCTGTTACACCCCCATCATTTTTGTTAATATTCAGGTCCAAAAAGTTTATACTCTTTTGATCCATTTTATATGTAAGACATAGATTATTGGAGTTATTATTGAGATTGTTAATACATTCTCCAAATGATTCCTGATCACCTTACCAGATGATCAAGATATCATCTATATAGCGTAGCCAAGTAATGATGCTATCCGTATATTTCTTCAAATAATCTCCAAACACAGTTTCCTGCTCCCACCTACCCAAATATAGGTTGGCGAAGGTCGGCACGCAGGCTGCTCCCATAGCAGTACCACGTATTTGTAGATAAAATTTGCTATCAAAAACAAAAGATTTTGGTCAGGATGAATTCTAAGAGATCAATAATAAATTAATTGAATGCTGGATGGACATTTGTTTGTAGGAAGAATTTGATTGCTTCAATTCCTACGTGATGCTGTATACTGGTGTATTCGACATCACATGTTATTAACCAAATATCTTGTTCAAGTGTAATGCCATGAAGAAATTTCAGTACGTCCATCGTATTTTTAACATAGAAAGGTAAATTAGTCACATATTGTGTAGATCTACAAAAACACTGCCCTGTTCAGTTAGACTCCCAATTCCTGAAAGGATTGGTCTACCCGGTGTGCGTGAGTTTTTATGTATTTTTGGAAGTAGATTTAATGTAGGTATCCTGGGGTGAATTGTCTCAAGGAAGTCAAATTCTGTTTTAGAAATGACTCCGTTAGCTAGGGCTTTGGTAATCAATTGGCTGTATAATGTTTTGTAATCACATGTAGGGTTAGAAAAGAGTGGCTGATAACAGTTCTTGTCATTCAGTTGCTTATGAACTTCTTCTTTTTTATACATACTTATTGACCAGATAACCACATTTCCCCCTTTTGTCTGATGGTTTAATAATTTAATCGTTCCAGGACTGGATTTCTTTCAAAGCATTTCTTTCCTCCTTAGTTAAGTTGTCCTTATTTTCCTTCCACCTAAATTGTAGTTTAGCAAGATCTTTCGATACCAATTCCTCAAACTTTTATTTGAGGCCATATGTTCTCATTGGGACAGAAAGTTGATTTTTTTTTTTCTGCAGACAGGTCTGGATCTCTGGGGTCCTTGTTTGTCCGTATTATCTTGTTCTTCTAAAAGTTGTTCCAGAATAAAAAACGATTTGTCTTTCTTCGTCATCCAGTGTTTCATAGTCAATTGTGTCTGCAGGTTATGTAGCCAAGGAGGATGGTCCCTAACCTGATGCGGGTCCACTCCCTTTTTCTAATGTTTTTTGGGAGTAACTAATACTAGTAATTATACATTAAATATTTTGACAATAGATTGTTAGGGAAAAGTAATGGGTATCAATAATCCCAAAATGTATCTGAACCCTCAGCGTCAGATCCTGATTGCGCGCAGATTTAACGTCTGTATAGGTTCTATAGTATGGCTACTAACTTCCTATGGATGGTGCATTATACACAGTACTCAGAATAAGGTTACAAATAATTATTTGCTGCTGGTCAGACTATTAAGTTAGATGTTGGTAGAATAATATATAGTAAATTCAACTGATTTTATATTCAATGCCACAAAGAGAAAAGGGAAAAAAAAACAGGGAAAGAAAAACAAGGCGCAGACATAGAATCATATAACAGTGTTACAAAACAATATTTACCTTAATGACAGATCTCTGGAATACCAGCAATGTTTCCTCTTGTCTTTGTCCTAAACTGGAAACTGATTTTTAGAGAGACTCTGACAATTACATATGCCTCATGCAGTCAAAAAACACTTAAAAAAACACTAGAAAACATTGACCTTTCGTTGCTTGTGCACGCACGTGTTTAAATTCAATAGTAAGTTTAAAACCCGGGAATATGAATAAGTTTAATCAATTGCCACTATACTAGAGACAACACGTTTTAATGTTGGCACATGAAATTCAAACAATGTCAAAATGTATTGTACAGGATGAGACCAACTGCCTGCTGTCAGCAATGGGTTAATTGATGTCCTTAGTTTGGAGGGTCTGGCTTAAGGGTTTGAACAAAGCTGTGAGGGAGGATCTGGGTCTGGGGTCAGTTGCACCTATCCAGTGGCGGAGCTAGACTTTTTTTCTTTTAGGGGAGAATGCTTTACTGATTAGTACTGACTCCTCCCCTCTCCAGTCCTGACTCCTCCCTGGCTCCTCCCTGGCCTGCACCCTACTAGACTGTGTCACACAAATAAATGTATTTTAAAGACCAAGTTTGCTCTTTATTTTAACACTATTTAAACACTAAATATACAGAATGTTCAACATTAACAAGAATAAATAGAAATAGGTAACTTATTATAACACAAAATCCAATCTTTGATTCTGCTGTTTGCAAAGCGATCAATCACACTGTCCAGGTCTACTTTAATTTCACAATGAATATGTAGAAGAGCTAAACCAGTTAACCCCTCCTGACCCATTTTGGTTTATCAACCACGTCTTTAAACGATGTAAAGAAGAGAAGCTCCTTTCAGCTGAAGCGACACTGATGAGCAAAGTTAGAAGAATTTTCAGAAGGGAGTTCACTAACAAGTACACATCTTAATCACAAGCCTGCAGAGCTTCTTCCACAGACTCTGGAAGAGTTATGCTGTCACCCGACCGTACCCACTTCTCTTTCCAGTGGGGAACCTCTGATAATAGTGCGCATTCTAGTGTAGGTTTAGTACTTATTAGATCTCCATAGGTACTGCAAAATGTCTTAACTTTTAACGTCAGTGCCTCACTGTTCATATGCAAGATGTTTTATGGCAGCAAGCAAGTGAGATCACAAGATGACAAAGTTTCAACTGAAAACCTGCTTTGTAAATCGCATGTTACGGAATCCAGCAAAGGAATGTAGATTGCCCTTCTATAGTAATCTTCTGGCATTGAGAATGGAATATTAGCTCTATGCATTTGATTTTTTTTTTTTTTTTGGTTATACGGGGTAATTCTATTGCAACATCTAGCTTCGACAAAACTTGTGATGCTTTTGAAAATATACTTGAAAATTCTTCATTGCAGTTTACACGCTGTTTATTTAAAACTGACAGAAGATTAGTGACAAGGTTAGTAGCACCAGTCAAGTCTACAGTTTTCTTCTGGAACAGTCTGCTAAGCGGTAAACACAATGTAACTATTGAGAGTTGGCAGTGCAATGCCATTACAAACTCAATGTTTTGTAGGGCGCTTAGCAAGGTCTGGGCTTTAAAGGATGATGCTGGTTCTGTCCATTGAGATATATATTCAAGTGCAATGAACAATTTTCTTTATTTGGTCAAGAAACTGGATTAAGCATTCACTTCTTTCTACCCAGCGTGTCTCGCACATACCCTTTAATTGAGCATTTACAACATTCAAAAGAACGTGGTTCCGCTTAGCTGAAGCATTAAAGAAACGGGCAACTTCCTTGATGCCGATACAGTTGCATATACTCTGAACTTTTGAAGTCTTGGACATGGACAAGTTTAGGGTATGATTAAAGCAAGGGCATATTTGGCCTCCTTTTTGTATTTCTGCAACAGCACCTAACTGCTCCGATATCATCAGGGAACAGCCATCTGTACCTATCCCAACACAGTTCATCAAATCGAAATTTAACTTTTTAATTTGCCTCATCACTAGCTGCCCCAAAACTTTGCCACTCACTTTTTAGGCTCAAAAGATGGTGATGAATCCTTCAAACAAGCCTCATAAACATTTTCAAACGCAATGAAATCTTCATGCCTTTTGGTTCTTGTATACTTGGCTCAAGCAGACTGTTGTTTCATTAAATATAACACAGTAATATTTAGCCGCCTTGACATGCTCCAGAATGACTCTCCTAATGTCTTCCGCACAACATTCAGTCAGCTGGTTTTGTGTATTTTTGCTGATATATGTTGCAATTTGCAAGACCAGTATCCCCACTGTTAATTTTAAACCGCAGCAACTCTCTAGAATTTCCTTCATTCATCAACGGTTCTGTCAGCTTGTTTACATAGGTCTCTGTCATCCCTATGCCCTCGTAGAGGAATATTTTGTTTGCCAAGGAACAGAATGGTTTCGACTATAGGCTTCAATCGTTATCTGTTCTCTTGGATCTGCTGTAGTCGCTGTGAACTAATCCTTTTCATAATATTCCTCTCTGGTGCAAGATAGAAAGTCTTTAACCGCTTGCACATAATTCCTGTGCTATTGCTGCTTCTCATGAGTGCACAGATCTCCATCTTTGCCTACCAACTTTGCAAAAAGAGTCAGTGGCTTCTTTACAAGCTTCTGAAGAGGAATGTGTTTGTGGGAGCCCCCCAGTGCTGCAGTAACAAACAGGGCAGAAGACTCCTTTTTTTAGCATCTGAGTATACCAACCACAGAAAACCGTCCAGGTGAGATTGCTTTAGAAACCTTTTTTCCTCCTTCCCTTTCTTATTTTGAATTGAAAATGGTAGCATGAATCCAAGTGAAGGCTTCCATGGTCTCTCCAGAAGCTCACATTTCAAATGATCGTTGCTAGTAGAAATGGATTCAATGTAGTTTCCGAGATCATTCTTTTGCATGCTGTCACATGCTTGAATGGTATTCAAACAATCTTCAGGATATTCAGCTCCTAATTCACTATCTTATTCCACCTTAAAGAGGTCTTCATCTACTTCTCTTCTTTGCTATGAATAAATCCATGGTTTGTTGGCTGCGCTTCATTTCTTGGCTTGTAATCTTATGGCAAAAAAAAAATTAAAGTGGATTACTACAATGAATGTACGGGTAGGTGGACAGACGTGTCTGATAAGACTGATGTGTCTGCATGAACGGAGAGAAGGACCAATGTGTCTGAAAAGACAGACGGCTATCCAGGCCAGCGATGTTTTGGCTAATAAAAGTGGTTGTGTGTGTGTGTGTGTGTGCGCGCGCTGATAGAAAAAGGTTGTTGACCCCTGATGTGATATATAGAGAACGGGAGCGAGGGAGCGAGAGAGCGGGAGCGAGAGAGCGAGAGATGAAGATATTTACATTTAGAGGACTCATAGGGGTGCAAGCAAATATGAATTAAGTTCCCAATTGTAAAAGCAGACAGAGATTTTCTCTTTTCTATCTCTACAACATTTGTCCAATCAAAAGCTACAATACTTTGCGTCTACCCATTGGGAATCTATCAGCTCTTGCTAGCCATCCTGCCTTGGACGGCAGATTCTACTCCCTCTCTAGGATAACATTTATTTAATCATATTTGAATATTAGTTGTAAGTTCCCACTACCACAAATTAGACCTTTAATTATTCAGTTTACACAAACTCATGGTAGTGGGACCTATATATCAGTCAGTCATTTTAAATCACATAGTCATCATTGTCACACAAATGAAAGTGTTCATTCTAATATAGAAAAAGACAACAAAGCAGCTGTATTTTATAAACACTGTAAGCACTATCACTACTTTAGGTCACTATTTTATATTTCGCTATCATTTACAAATCAAGATGTATTTATATTTTATGACAAATAATAAATACATTTTTACTAACTATAATATCCTAGAGTGCCCCAATCAAACGATTTCCCTCAAACCTTTTAAATAAACACACTGGGGCTGCAGCTGCATGGAGGACGCACAGAAAATCACCTACAGCTCAAACTTCATAATCCACTCTCCTGCTTGCCCCCTGTCTAAATTATGGTGTGTTACTGGTTTCTTTACAGTTCTCTGTCCATTTAGTGTGGTATATCTGGAACGGCTTATCACAAAGCTATGAGGGGCTACCCACTCCACTTACTATGGCTGGCAGGCTGCTCCCTTTGGCAGGCTGGAAGGAAGGCTGGCTGATATCTGGATGCAAGAGTGCAATATGCTCTGCAGGGAGGACGAGTGTAATACATGTGGGGGTGGAACGCACGATTCCTTCTTACTTCCTGTGTACACAGCGCCCATTTCCCCACCCAGACAATGCTGTACTGGGTATTCATTTGTCGCCTAACCTGTCATCCCATGTTAGTCCTGCCCTCCACCAGACAAAGTAAACTGTCAATGGCTCACTATAAAATGAATGACCCTGTTTTTTCCTTCCTTCTCATGGTCATAGCCTCTTACTTCCTGGAGCGCCGCCAATCAGGGATAGAGTGTAATCGTGACGAATGGCTGCCTGCTGCTGCTGCCACCGCAGCCACCCAGCGTGAATGGGAAGGCTGGTGATTCCCTCCTCCCAGTCTGCTGTGAGTGAAGGAATGCCAGTCCATGGCGTGAGTAGGGGCCGGGACTGCCCGGACAATGCGTCCTGTCGGCAGTGGGTTTGCACTACACTAAAGACAGCAGCAGTGTCTTAGAGGGGTCGATCGCCCCGATCTCTTTCCCCCCCTCCCTGGATCCATCCCTGCACCTATCTGCCCCATGACTGAGTGCCACCTCATTCTTGGAGCTGTGGGCTTGTTTCTGCTTTCAGCATTAATAATTAGGAATAGTGTGGTTCCCTGAAACCATATTTCTCTTACACATTACAAGGGTTTTCTGGATAATCCCCTTTATTCAGAATTAGTTGCAGGATATGTATTGCCATGTAATCTGCGGCAGGCTCAGGCAGTAGTGGAGTCCCGTCCCACTTAGTGTGCATTGCTGGGAGCGGGGGAGAGAGGTAAGATTGCACAGTGACTAAGTGGTTAGTCGTTCTGCCTTACAGCACTGGGGTCATGAGCTCAATTCCTGAACATGGCCTTATCTGTGAGGAGTTTGTATGTTCTCCACGTGTTTGTGTGGGTTTCCTCTCCATAAACATACTGGTAGGTTAATTGGCTGCTAACAAATTGACTCTAGTCTGTCTTTGTGTGTTAGGAAATTTAGACTGTAAGCCCCAATGGGGCAGGGACTGATGTGAGTAAGTTCTCTGTACAGCTCTGCGGAATTAGTGTCGCTATATAAATAAATGATGTACTAAGGTGGCCTGGGAAGGAGCCAGCCACCAGGAGGTGGCCAATCCACCCCTGGGCCCCATTTTCCCCATTGGCCTTAATGCTGTGCACAGGCCGCACCGCCAGTAATGCCGTACCTGGGCTGGGGACTGCTGCCTTCTCCCTGTAGCCAAATTCGGCCAGGGGGAGAGTCAGACCCCAATGTAGGACTGCTGGAAGTATCTTTAGGTGGCAGATTTATCTTTAAAGTCTATACTATATTGACTCTTTGGCACCAGGAGAGGAGGCGGAGGCTCCCTCTCTCTGTGAGCCCTCCCACTAGCAATAATGTTAAAGTAATCCTATTAAGGTAATAAACTATTTAAGGATCATAAAAAGAAAAAAAGGAGATCATAGATATTCCCTGAGAATGAGCAACACACACAATTGAAAATGCCACAGTCTCTTAAAATTCTATTTAAAATATATTCCAAAAACACAATCAAACATACAGATTATAAATACATTTATATAACCTTTGAAAATAGAGGAAATGTCCCCGGAAAATAATGTCCAAGTTAAAAATTCGATGGTGCACACCTCAACTCATTTAAACTTCTCAGAGGATCAATAATTAAAATGTAGTAAGTCTTGTTATCGCATAAGTCTTTATATTTAAATGTAACCTGTGCAGTTAGATGATCACCACCTTTTTCCTATTAATTTCTCTAATCTTAAAAAATCTCATCCTTATTCTTTTCATTTGTCTCAAGGGGATATTCTCTAGCCAAGCATGAGAATGATGATGACTCAATCATCAAATATAACTAATAGAATAAGTTAGTTTCTTATGTCATGGTATGAATCTTATCTTCTCTAATATATACAATAATATAATTTGCTCATATTGAAAGTCAATTCAATATTGGCATTATTATAATTCAGATACTTACAAAACTCATTAAGTTCTTTCTCAGTACCCCTCCAAAGAAATAACACATCGTCAATGTAACGAAACCAGGACACCAGGTTTGCTCCAAATTCATGGCCCTTCCACACATGAGACTCCTCCCAACGAGCCATGAAGATGTTAGCATAACTAGGGGCAAACCTGGTGCCCATAGCCGTCCCAATGCATTGAGCATAGTAGTGGCCCTGAAATCGGAAATAACTATATCAAAATGAATAGAATCCCCTCTTTGAAGAAGTTTTTCAATCCTTCTGTATAGGCCTCCATCCCTAATTCATGTTGAATAATGGTATAGAGGCACTTAACATCAGCTGTAACCAAAATCAACTCCGAATTCCACACTACTTGGGACAATTTCTGTAAAGAACTTGTAGTATACTTTAGGTAAGACTTGCTCATCTGGGCTAAGGGTTGTAAGTAGAAATCAACTTCTGATAAATTTACTGTGACAGATCCTGTGCCCGATATTATGGGCCTCCCAGAAGGTCTTTCTAAATTCTTGTGAACTTTTGGTAAAGTATATAGTGAGTTATCTAAAAGATCCATAGGATAATCTGTCAACTAACTTAGTTGCTTGTACTATATATTTCATACTTCTAGAGCAATTTATTCACAATCTTTTTTTAGTTTCCCAATAGGTATAATATAGAGCAATTTTTTATAATGATTATTGTAAAAATGAATGAAATTATTAGTATACACTTATTTTTGGTACGCATGTTTCTAAATGGTTATTTACAATGAGATGTTTAAAAAATTCAGAGGTAGTACTAAATGATCCTGTGAAAGAGATTGTTAAGATTAAGATAAGATATTAAAAATGAGTAATTGAATCCACATCCCCTTTCCGTACAAAAACAAGTCATCCACATATCGTGCATAGAGGACCAGGTTTGCCATGAACTCGCTATCCCACATATAGTCTTGTTTAACGACCCATATAGAGATTGGTGCAGCGCATGGCAAACCTGGTCGCCCTTGCTGTGCCGTGCATCTGTCAATATATAGTGCAATCAAAAATAAAATAATTGTCAAAATACAATTAATAGATGACAAAATAAAATTTTTATGTCCTAAATTAAGTGAATCGTGCTTATCTAAAAAATATTTTACCGCAGCCAAATAAATTTCAAACCTTTTTCTTGAGGAATATTGGTATATAGGGATTGAGCATCACATGTCAAATAAAAAATATATAATTGGGTTCCCATTGTATATATTGCATAAGCTGTAAAAAATGAGTGGTGTCTTTAATGTGTGATGGAAGGGATGTGGCTAATGGTTGTTGTAAATACAAATCAGCATAAAAAGAAAGGTTAGAAGTCAGTGAATTAATACCGGAGATAATAGACTATCTGGAGGGTGAGTGAGTGTGTTTTGGATTTTTGGAAGATATGTTGGAATAGTTGAATATTTAATATGCAAAAAAATCTCAACTCTATTAATACCTTGATCCAAAGTCAAATCTAACAATTCATTAAGTTGCTTTGAATATCAAGAGGCGGGATATATAGAAATAGTAGTATAAAAATTCTTGTCTGTTAATTGGAATTTTGCTTCTGAGTAGAAATCCTTTAAATTTTGGATTACCACTCCACTGCTTTTATCAGCAGGTTTAATCGTCAAAGGTTTATCATCAGAGTTCCATAAGTGCTTTATTTTCTACTGATGAGAGATTGTTTAAAATTTTTTTTTTTTTTTTTGCTCTTTTGAACATAAAGTTTTTAATTGATTTAAGGAAGATTGATAAAACATATCAATAGTTACCTTTAAATTTAAAAGAATAGAAATTTGATTTATTTTCAAATTGAAATTGATCCTTTTTATAATTAACATCAAATACTAGAATCTCATTATATTTGGTTTGTATGTCCCTATTAACGTCTTTTAAGCATGTGAGGCGAGTGTAGGCAATTCTCTCTAGAAGCTTGGAGGGGCATGGGAGCTGAGATATTGGATGGTAATTTGAGGGTGTTTAGGTCAGAATTTTAGTTTTTCAGAATAGGAGTAATCGCTGCATGCTTGTATAATGACGGGAAGATACCAGTAGAGAGAGATTACAGATTTTAAAGGTGGAATGAGCACAGGAGACGGGTATCTACCATTTTCTGAGGGTATAGGATCAAAAGGACAGGAGGTAGAGCAGAAAGATAAGAGTGTAGACACAGTTCATCTTCATTTGTGAGATTAAATGAAGAGAGGTTGTTAGAGGATGCTGGGATGGAATTTTAGCTGATTGCTTGTCAAGGAAGATGATACCATTTATAGTCTGATCTTGTTAATCTTGAGTTTGAAGAAGGAAGCAAGATCTCTGCTGGTATGAGGTGGCTTGGTAGAGTTTGACAGCAGTGAAGTTAAAGTACTGGGAGTGAGCATGTAGCTGATAAATAGTAATTACACATTAAATATTTTAACAGTAGATTGTTAGGGAAAGGTCACAGATATCAATAATCCCAAAATGTATCTGAAACCTCAGCGTCAGATCCTGACTGCCTGCAGATTTAATGTCTGTATAGATCCTAGAATACGGCTACTAGCTTCCTATGAATGGTGCATTAAACACAGTACTCAGAATAAGGTTACAAATACTTATTTGCTGCTGGTCAGACTATTATGTTAGATCTTGGTAGAATAATGTATAGCAAGACAACTGACTATATTCAATGCCACACAAAGAAAAGGGGGACAAAACGGGGAAAGAGAAACCAGGCACAGACATATAAACATAGCGTTACATAACAATATTTACCTGGGCTAATGACAGTTTTATGGAATACCAGCTTTCCTCTTGTCTTTGTCCTAAACTGGAAACTGATTTTTAGAGAGACCTGGACAATTACAAATGCATCATGCAGTCAGATGTCCTTAGTTTGCAGGGTCTGGCTGAGGGGTTTGAATAAAGCTGTGAGTGAGAGGAGCTGGGTCTGAGGTCGGTTGCACCTATCTGCCCCATGGCTGAGTTCTACCTCATTCCTGGAGCTGTGGGCTTGTTTCTATTTTCAGCATTAGTAATTATGAATGTTTTGATTCCCAGTAACCATATTTCTCTTACACATTACAGGTGGTTTATGGATAATCACTTTTATTCAGAATTAGTTGAAGGATATTTGTCATGTACTCTGTGGCAGCCTCAGGCAGTAATGGAGTCCCGTCCCACTTAGTGTGCACCGCTGGGAGCGAGAGGTAAGATGACATGTACTAAGGTGGCTGGTTCCTGGGGAGGAGCCAGCCACCAGGAAGTGACCAATCCGGCCCTGGGACCCATTTTTCCCCATTGGCCCCAATGCTGTTTACCAGCCACACCGTCGGTAGTTCTGCACCTGGGCTGGGAACTGCTGTCTTCTCTCTGGAGCCAAATTCGACCAGGGGTTAAGTCAGACCCCCAGGCAGGGTCCCTCAAGGTATTTTTAGACGGCAGATTTATCTTTAAAATCTATACTTTATTGACTCTCTGGCACCAGAGCTGAAGAGGAGGGTGACCCCCCCCCCCCTCTCTCTGAGTCTTCCCACTAGCAACAATGTTAAAGGTGTTAAACCCCTCCAGGCTGATTCACGTGCACTAATCCTATTAAGGTAATAAATAATTTAAACAGAAAAACAGACGAGCATAGATATCCCCTGAGAATGACCTACACACCATTCAAAATGCAAGTATCTTTAAAAATTATATTTATAAATTTATTCCAAAAACAGCAATCAAACCTGCAGATCATAAATATATTCCTACAACCTCATAATTAAATGTAACCTGTGCAGTTAGTTGTTCACCACCTTTTTCCTATTATCCACTATACGGAAACAATAATCAGCAAACTCCGTGATAAGGGCCACCTGTACTAGTTCTTTGTTCTCCTAGTGAGGTATTAAACAGTGATTTTGAGCAAGAATGATTCTCAACAAAGGGATATTTTCTGGGGGGCGGGGGGATCTTTTACTAACAATATTCGATCCCCTCAATTGGTCCGTAGTGTTACACTTGCTGGCAGTCAGTGAGAGCTTGCGGTTCTGCCTGTTTTCCCCTGCTGCCGCTTTACATCAGCTCTCTGTGTCTGATAAACAGTTCACAAGACCCCTGGCTTTTGCAATAATAAGAAACTTAGATCCCTATAATTTGTAACATCAGGCGATCAGATCCTCATTCATTAGTAAATCCAGTTCTTGCACATTTCTCCTCGCTGAGTAATAACGCGGGTGCATCAGAGACATGGAGCAATTTTTTTTTTTACAGCTTCGTTTTTATGAATGTAGGATCAAATATTATTTTTTGGTAGCATGTTGTCATTTAATTGTCTGTAAGCTTCATTTAAATATTTCTTTTTAGGCCATATAACGATATTTCTTCCTTTATCGGAAGTTTTAATCACATCTGTCCAGTTTTGTATTTCTTTCAGAGCTTTGCATTCTTTTATTATTCAAATTGGGTTTTTTATATGTAGTGCATTTCATTAATTGGTCAAAATCCTATGACACAAGTTTAAAAAAAACTTGTATTTAAGGACAAAGTTATTTTGGGACAAAAATAAGACTTTTTTAGTCAGTTTTCTATTGATCATCCTGAATTGATATTCTTTAAAGAGAATTAGAAAAGTAATGGACTTTGTTTTTTAGCAGTGATCAAATAATTGACACAGTCTCTGAAGTGTTAAAGAGTGAAAGCCTGACTGAAAAGGATCCAATAGGTAGTTTGCAAAAAGGAGGTGTGTGAGGCGAGTGTAGGCAATTCTCTAGGAGCTTGGAGTAGAATGGGATCTGAGAGGTTGGATGGTAATTTGAGACGGTTATGGTCAGAATTTTGTTTTTTCAGAATAAGAGTAATCACTGCATGCTTGTATGATGACGGAAAGATGCCAGTAGAGAGAGCGAGATTACAGATTTTAGTTACAGGTGGATTGAGCACAGGAGATAGGGATCTACTGTTTTGTTAGGGTATAGGATCAAGAGGACAGGAGGTAGAGTAAGAAGAACGTAGATACTTCATCTTCATTTGTGAGATCAAATGAAGAGAGGGTGTCAAAGGGAGCTGATTGCTTGTCAAGAATGATGATACCATTTCTAGTCTTATCTTGTCAATCCTGTCCTTGAAGGATGCAAGATCGTGGGCAAGGATAGTAATTGGAGGATTTGAGGTGGGATGGTTGAGAAGAGATTTAAATGTGTTAAACAAGCATTTGGGGTTTGAAGCCTGAGCATAGATGAGAGATTGGAAGTATGTTTGTTCAGCAGTGTCCGAAGGATTTCAAGAGGAGTGGTAGATAGCAATATATGTGAAGAAATCATTAGAGGTATGAGTTTTACGCCTGTGACGTTCTGTTTTACGGGGAAGTTATTGAAGGTTTTGTGTTACTTTGTTGTGCCACAGTTGATATCAAATTCAACGTGAAGTATGAATATTCGTTGAAACCACTTGATCAAGGGCTGTTGCTAGGGTGTGGTGAAAATTAGGTGCTGCCATATCGGGGGAGGAGAATGTAGAGATTGGGGAGAAGGCATTGGAGAGGGATGGAAAACTGTTAATAATTAAGAGAGTTAGAGCTAGGTAGAGTTTGACAGCTGAGAAGTTAAAGAAACTGGCAAGCCACATAGCGTCCTTAAAGCAGTTCATAAGGTGCCAGGCCTCCAGGATTGCCCCAACGGTGTGTGTCCCAGGAAACAATCCATAAAATATTGAATGGTATGAAAGGCAAGTCCTGGGCACATTGTCCTTAAGTTCATGTTCCAGGGCATCCAACAATGCCTGTGCAGTGGGGCAATCCCAAAAGATATGCTGAGCAGTCTCCCTTCTGGTGATACAAAAGGGGCAGTGAACATATCTGCACAGGTTATGGGAGTGCACGAATGTCCTGAGAGGCAGACCCCCCTGGATGGCCATCCATGCAATGTCCTTGTGTCTATTAGTCAGCCTCTTAGAGGCCACATTCTCCCAAACATGTTTGGCTGTAGCCACAGGAAGCCCTGGAACAGACTCCATAACATCCTTCACTCTGATGATCTTGTGGATAGTTTTTGGCTTCCACAAGTCTGGTTTAATTCCCTCCTGATGGTGCTCCCTCACAAATTGTCCAACATCCAGGTAAAACCAAGGTGTAGTCCAGTTGTAAGGGAAGGAGCTGTCCCACTTGTCCCAATCAAGGTTCCTCCAAAGAGGCAGAAGGACAAAGCGGGACATGGACTTCCCAGCAGAGCAAATGTTTTTTTTCAAGGAGTGTCCTGCCGATACAGTTGCAAACAAAGAAGGCCCACCTTTGTGGGGCTCCTTGTACATCACTGACCGCTTCACTCTGTCCATTTTGGAGCCCCAGATGAAGTGAAAGACTGTCCTCGTGATGGTCTTACAGACGGCAGCAAGAGGTGGCCAAGCTTGGGCCGTGTACTGCAGAACGGGAAGAATCTCGTTGCGCAGCACCAGTGCTTTCCCTTCGATGGTAAGGTCTCTGAGGCTCCACAGTCCAATCTTTTGTCTGACTGTCGCCAGTCTCTCTTCCCAACACTTCAGGGCCGCCTCCTCTCCACCAAACCAAACTCCAAGGATTTTGATGACGTCCGGCTTGATTGTGAAGGGGAATGCAGCGGGGGATGACAGGTGCCACAGTCCGAACAGCATCGCCTCTGACTTCCCGCAGTTGACCTTTGCCCCTGAAGCTCGGCCGAAGTTCTCGAAGGTCTGGATGAGTGCTGCCACCGAACGCTGATCAGCGCAGAAGACAGTGACGTCGTCCATGTAGCGCGAACACTTGGCCTTTAGACGGTCTGGACCGGTGCGGTGATGCCTCTGATCTCTGGATTCCGCCTGATGGACATCGCAAAGAGCTCTATACAACAGACAAAAAGAGGTGGAGGGCAGCCTTGTCTGACCCCAGACATGATGGAGAAGGGGTCAGTCTTCAGCCGTTCACCAGCACCGAGCTGTAAATATCAAGGTACATCAGGTTAACATAAGAACAAAACATATCACCCAATCCAAACCTGCACAGAACCTTACGCATAAAACCATGAGAAACACGGTCAAAGGCCTTCTCCTGATCAAGACTGACCAGGGCCACATGTGCATGGCGGTCTTTGATGTAATGAACCGTGTCCCTCAGCAACGCAAGGCTGTCTGCAATCCTGCGACCAGGAATGCCACAAGTCTGGTCAGGATGAACAATTCGCCCAATGACAACCTTTAGCCTGTTGGCTAGTACCTTGGCCAGGATCTTGTAGTCCACATTCAGGAGGGAGATGGGCCTCCAATTTTTGAGGTCGCATCTCTCTCTCTTGCGCTTATACAAAATCGTGATCAAGCCCTCTCTCAGAGTCGGCAGCATTCTGCCCTCCACCACCATCTCCTCATACAGCTGTAGCAGGTCCGGGCCAATGAGGTCCCACAGCGCTACATAGAGCTCCACTGGTAGGCCATCACTGCCCGGGGTCCTGCCCAGCCTAAAGGATTTAGCGGCAGAGTGCAGCTCCCCCAAGGTGAGGGGGGCGTCCATGGCTGCTCTACCTGTAGGATCAATAGGGTTAGTGATACCTGACAGGAAAGATTCAGCCGCATCGTCGTCTGTAGTCTTAAGGGAGTAGAGTTTGCCGTAGTAGTCTGTGACGACTCCCATGACGCCCTCCTTCCCCTTCCTGGGGGTGCCAGTCTCGTCCCGCAGTTCAGTCAGGGGCGTGTGGCCGGAGTGGAGTTTTCTGAAAAAGAAAGTTACATTTCTCACCCTTCTCTAGATTCTCCACCTTGGAACGGAAGATGATGCGTCTGGACTGCTCCTCGAAGTGCCTTT
Source organism: Mixophyes fleayi (assembly GCF_038048845.1). Classification (NCBI taxonomy): domain Eukaryota; kingdom Metazoa; phylum Chordata; class Amphibia; order Anura; family Limnodynastidae; genus Mixophyes; species Mixophyes fleayi. Next base: position 208,743,223 of record NC_134407.1, on the reverse strand, counting down.
TCAGGCCCCCTTTGGCCTCAGCCAGATCATCCTTCACGTTCCAGCCGCAAAGTTGGAGATCCAGCAGGGACTGCAGCTGACGCTGAAGCCTCTTGAAGTTTCTCTTCCTCTCACACGCCTGTTGTCGGCCCTTAGCCTGAAAGAAACTGAGAAACTTGCACTCGACATACTCCCCCCAGTTAGACATACAATCAAAATACATTTTGTCATTTTTCCACATTACATAGGCATCCCTCAGCTCAACCATCACATCCTCTCGTTCCAGCAGAGTACAGTTCAACTTCCAGGAGCCAGGACTGGGAGGGAAATCGTGGCCCAAAACACCTTCAAAGAGAATGGCCCTATGATCAGAAAAGAAGCAGGGAACCATGACATGCCTGTTTTGTCTTACCGCTCTCGAGGTAAACACAAAGTCAATCCAGGAACGCACTGAGCCATCGTGGCGGCTCCAAGTATAATTCACAGAGCCGGCCCCCATGGATCCCACTGCATCCCGCAAGGATGCTTCGGCTACCATCTCCTGCAACAACCTGGAAGAAACATCAAGCTTAGCATTATTGTTAGAACTCCTTCCATCTTCCTCTATAGGACAGTTAAAGTCCCCAGCCATCACTACCCCCCTGGTGGTTGCGAGCTGGGCCCACAGGGTCTGGAAAAGCTCTAAATGCTCATTCTTAACCGGGGATGCATACACACAGATAAGCCTGATAGGCTCACCCGCCCAGGAGCCATCTACGATAAACAATCTGCCGCAGACAAACTCCTGAACGGAATCTAGTGTGAAGAGGCTTCCTAGGATTAGAATGGCGACCCCTGCAGACTTAGTCACCCCCCCAGACCAATAGGAGGGCCCGTGAGACCACTGCCTACCCAGGTGCCTGTAGGAACTAGAGAAAGGGAGAGAACATTCCTGCAATATGTAAACATCACATTTCTGACTGTCAAGAAAGGCAAACACAGACTGACGTCTAATCTTATCCTTCACACTCCTCACATTAATGGTAAAAAGAGAAAAATTAGCCATTAGTTGGGAGAAAAAAGAGAGTTAACAGTCAATACATTAGTTACCCTCCTTGTCCGGTGGGACTTGGTCCAGTCTGCCCGTGTCCCCGTGGGGTGGGAGCATACCTCTCTCTTCAAGCTAGTCGATGAGGCAGATGTGGGGCAGCTGCAGGAATTCCTCCCCTTCCTCTTCCTGCTTGGAATCCAGCAACTCATCCGCCATCTCTTCCAGGGCCTCCTCCGCCGGGAGGAGGTTCTCTCCGAGCTCGACCGCCTTTTTCTTGGAAGGGTCAGAGTCGCCAGCTGGGCTGTCTAGCTCTTTCCGCTTCCTCCTTAGCTTGTTTTCTTCGCCTGCAGAGACAAGAGGGGGAAAATCTTCCAGGGAAAGGGAGGGAGCTGCTGTAGTGGTGGAGAGGGTTAGTGCTACTACAGGGGAGGAAGGGGGTGTTGTGACAGCGGGACAGGAGGCAGGTGCTGTCACAACAGGGGTGAAAGGGTTATCAACTCTTGGCTCAGGTGTGGGCTTCTGTAGCTTCCTCTGGGCTGGCTTGAGCTGCAGGGCAGGGGCAGGTCCACCTTCCGACAGTCCATTCCCGGCAGCTGCAGCATAGGTTCTGGCCCTCTGGGGGCAGTCCCTGTAGATGTGGCTGGCCAGGCCACAGAGGTTGCAGGACAGTTTTCGTGGGCAGTCCTTGGTCTTGTGCCCCGCCACCTTACAGTTCCTGCAGGCTGAAACTTTGCAGCTTCTCGCCATGTGGTCAGCTTCACCGCACTTCCTGCAGTTCCTCGGCTGATCGGCATAGTGGAGAAGGCCGGCAGAGCCGCCCAGAGTGAAGCATGATGGCAGGTGTTGGAGACCGTCAGTTGCAGAGTTGTCTTTCCTCAGCCTGATAATGATGGACCACTTGCCTGTCCAGAAACCGTTGGTATCCAGGATCTTGGAGGGGTCCTTGATCACGGAGCAGAAGCGGCTCAGGAAGGTAGCAATGTCTTTACCAGGGGTGTGAGGATTCCTCATGGAGACCGTGACTCTTCTCTCCTCTCTGGATGGGGCAGTTCCCCACGAAGCGGGAGAAGGGAGACTCCGGTCTTGCAGTCTTCACTGCCTCCCAGTACCTCTTACAGATGGCAATGGAGGCGAAGGTGATGTACCAGATCCCCTTCAGGTAGTTTTGCACGCTGAGGGTTTCAGCCTTGGAGAAGCCCTGGTCGAGGATCATCTTCTTCCCAAAAGTCTCAGCCGTCATATCTGGGACCCTTCCTTCCACCTCCTTCAACTTCAGGATGACGGTCTGTCTCATCCAGGGTTCCAGAGTGGGGGTCTTCTGGGGGGGTGTACTGGCTGGGCTTCCCTTGTCCAGCAGTAGCAGGGGCAATGGAGGCAGAGGTTCCGGCCACGGGGAGAGGCTTTGGTGCGGTGGTCTTTCCTCCCTTCTTCCCAGGGGCAGGAGCAGGGGTGGAGGCAGGAGCTGCGGCAGCTGAAACCATCATCCTGGCTCTTCCTGGGGCAGAGAGGCTGGTCTGGAGGGCGATTTTCTTCCGGGGTGGAAGGAGCAGTGCCGGTATCCTCCCGCTGGGCAGAGAGGAGCAGGGGCTTCCGCTGAAGAGGAGGCACTTCTTCCGCTGGAGCAGGTCCCGAGGAGAGGAAGGTTTCTTCTTCAGCTGGAGTTGCTCCCGGCATCGTCTTCCCGACAGGCAGGGATCAGCAGCGCTTCTTCCCCGGAGTCGGTCTTCTTGCTCCTGGCCGGCTTCGATCGGGTAACACAAGTCTCAAACAGTTCCTCACCAGGGTTAGATTGTGCTATGGATGAGCCCCAATCAGGTTCTGTCCTCTGGGTTTTGGGCAGGAGAGAGACAAGTGCACCATGTAGCAGAGTCTTCATCAGCCCCTCCCTGATGTTAGATTGCGCTATCGGATGAGCCACAATCAGCATAACCTCCACCGGGTAGTTGGTAAACTGATAAGAACAGATACTACACTTGATCTTAGCCAAAAGGCAGAGAAGCAATCCGCTGGAGAGTTATGCCAGCAAAAAGAACCGCCATCCCACCATACGCTCCGCCGCAAGGGACCAGTATGAGGGGCCGCACCTCCGCTCCTGCTTCACCTTATGGAGATACATGAGCCGCCCCACCCTAGTCTCCTGCAAAAATAAAAAAATCATGCGTGTTAAAAAAAAATGATGGCACACCCGGCATTCAGTCAGCCTGGAGCAATAGAGCATAGAGGAGGGACGCCGACGCCGCAATCACGTGAGTATGGTTTTGTTTTTTTTACTACCCTGCTCGCCCCACTAACGACCGAGCCCCCCCCCCACCCCCGCCGAAAAAAGAAAAGAAAAAAAAAATCAAATAAAATTCGTCTGCAAGAGGGCCCAGGCCCCCTGACATGCCCGGGCCCGGGTAATTAGTACCCGCTCCCCCCCCTCTCGGCTGCCCTGGTTACCAGAGACAAGATAAAGTGCAGGTCAAAGGTAGATCTAAGAGGGCGGGAGGTAGAGTATTTTCATATGAGATTGGAGATGTATAAAGTGGTGGTGGTGTTGAGGGCTTTGTAGATAAGGGTGACTAATTTGAATTGGATTCTGCAGGACACAGGGAGCCAGTGTAGGGATTTGCAAAGTGGTGCAGCAAAGGTAGAGCGGCAGAAGAGGAACATCAGTCTTGCAGTAACATTTAGGATGTATAGAAGTGGGTGGATATATGGGTGTCTGAAATGCCAGATAGCAGGAGGTTGCAGTAATCAAGACTGGAGATGATGAGCGAATGGATGAGTTTTGGTAGCATGTGGAGTAAGAAAAGGGTATATTCTGGCAATGTTCTTCAGGTGGAATCGACAGGACTAGGAGAGAGTCTTGACTCTGCCCTCTTCTTTATTCCTCAAATCAAGTGTAACAAAAGAGAGTTAGAAGACTGGGTGGATTAGAGATTTGAAGAATGTTTGGCAATAGAAAGGGCAGTGCTGTAAGTTGAAAGGATGAATTTATAGTGGAAAAAATCAGGATAGGAACAAGATTTCCTCCAGTGGCGCTCTGCAGTGTGGGACACTTTTGCAGGTAGCGGGTCAATTTGGTGAGCCATGATTTGGGCTTGGATTGTTGGAGACAACTATGTGGTAGCTGGAGCTGCATCATCTAGGGCTTAAGTGAGTGTTTTATTGTAGAAAGAGGCAGCCTGATTAGGGCAGGACAATGCAGTGATATGAGACAATAGCTGTTTTAGTGAAGATGAGAAGTGGATTGGGGTAAGGGTACTTGGGTATAATGTAATGTTTATATTATATAATGGCTATAGATTGTTTCTATCATGTATGATCTTATTATATCCGAGTATTTGTGAAATAGGTCATTTTAGTTTAATCGTTTGGCTAAAAATACATGTGAAAAAAATCTATAAAAATCCCTGCAATCAACACAATAACAATTTTTGATTGGAATTCCTGAAAAAGGTTATGTTGTTGTAATTAGGTGGTTTTCTGGCATATTTCCTTATCGCTTCGCCATGATGGTTTTTACGTTTCCTTTGCCAAGTCCAGTAGTGTTCACCTCTTCACATTTTATCAGATTTTTGTAATTCAGTAATATCGGATCATTATTTAATTTAATGTTTCTCATCACAAATGTGAATAAATAAAAATTGACAATATTGGAAGGGTCATAGGAAAGTAGCTGGATTAATGCTATATCTTTATTAGATATACAGATAAGTCCATGTGCCTCTTGATATCTGGATGCCCAAATGAAACTACAAGATCAGGCATAAATGCAACAATGTTATGTAACTATTAAGTTAATTTTATCGTTTACCAAATAAACATTGTCCAATGCGATTATTGTGGTTTCAAAGCACAAAGATATTTAATTGCATAATATATCGTTTATGCATAAAAATAGCTTTTTGTAAATCCTGGTATAACACTAAAGCAGGAAAGTATAAAAACACTGAATACATTACATCTCCTCTAACGCTTCACCCAGGATAAGGTAGTCAGGCTAAGAGATCTAGCTGGGGGAAGCAACTTGATTATATCCAGTTTCAGAATAAAAAACAAAAACTACTGATGTCACTATGTACACAAGCATCACGTCTAGGGGTCTTCATTGGTTCAGGGTTAATGATGTTCCAGTTGCCTGCTGGTTATAGGTTAATTCAAAGGATTCCTCTGACCACGTCACCCCCAACAGCTGATCACATGCTGCGCCTAGGGAACTGATTTAAACCAGTTTCCACCAATCTATCGGCTTTCCAAACACAATGTCATTTTGATCATTCATATTTTATCTTCTATAACTAGTTATCGCAGAAAGCGATCGCAAAACCGAAAGTAGCGGATTCCAGATGGAAATGTGCAGATTAAAATGACACTAAACATGATACATTTCCTTATAAACAAACAAACAAAAAACCCTTGGTGCTAAAGATATGGCGATGACCTGTTGATACCAATGTATGAGGTCTGCAGCCTCAAAAACTATATATAAAAAAGCACAAAAAAGCTTACAATAGCACAACAATCACAATGAACTGGTGAAACACTGCGGAACTTCAACAAATTCAACCCATTAACATATAAATATAAATATAAAACATAACCAGTGGTAGCGCCACTTGATATCAAACAAATTGACTGCAATAGCTGGTCATTAAACATCAAATATATAGGTGCACCTATAATGACGTGTGTGTGTGTGTGTGTGTGTGTGTGTGTGTATATATAATATATATATATATATATATATATATATATATATATATATATATATATATATATATATATATATATATTGGCCAAGAGTCAATAATATAATGGCAAAATCAGAGAATACTCCTCAATCCATTTCAATGGACAGCAGTGGGACTATTAAGTGTGTAAAAGTGCCAATGACCAAGTGAAACCTTGGATAAAGTTGTTGATTCCACGGAGTGCAGTGACCAAATGCTTGTAGCAAGGTCAGTGAAACGATAAACAGACTTCAACAGCTAAAAGAAACAGTCTCTTACCAAATTCTTTGATATTGCGGCTTACTGTTAGCAACAGATGGTGTCCCGCAATGATGAATGGTTATAGCGGGTCCCGCTTCTGGTTATATAACGAGTACTGTATTCGCTATAAGCTCAGTGTAAATACAAACGTTGCACCCGTGTTAGATGATTAGTGCAGCAACTCTCAGATATATCTTTATGTGGATAGTATGTTAAATCCTCAGTCTGACTGTGAAACAGTTGCTAAAGATCTTTGGTAGCTTCCATAGGAAAGGCAGCATCTCACCTGCCACAAATTAGTAGAGAAACTGCAGGGCTGTCAATCCTGCACTCTTTCAGATAGAAATAAGAACTGGTTTGCAATTAGGTCCCAATTGAATAAATGGTAATTCTCTGCCAGTTATCTGTGCCAATCAAAAGGACATAAAATCACTTCATTAGAAGATAGTGGAGGTCACAGGAAAAGATTAAAAACCTTCTTACGCGTATTCATTACCATCAGGTAACTTCATCAGATAGGATTCAGAATGACCACAGGGAGAATCTTATATAGTCAGCTATCAGCGAATTAGAATAGTCTACACCTGTTTATTCCTTCAGCTAAAGTCCACAGTGCACAACCAGTTCATATCAGGTTTTTAATCTTTTCCTGTGACCGACACTATCTTCTAATGAAATGATTTTATGTCCTTTTAGATCTTCTGTGTCACTTTATTTTTGTAAACTGTGACATAGAACAACGACATTAATGTTGTTTCCCAAGGTATAGAACGTTAACACAGTGAATTTTTTGGGGGGGATTTAAATTTTGTGACACTGTAAGGTAAAATATTCAAATGTTAATTGTTATCTGTTCTAGTCAGTACATTTGCAAACAATTTGTCACACGCCGGGTGATCGGGCAGCGCACCCGACACCCGGCAGACTTACCTGTCTCCGGCGCTTTGCTCCGTCCTGGGCGCCGCCATCTTGAAACCGGCTGCATTAAACCTCTTCCCCTGTCTCAATGGTGGATTGTTGTGGCGCCTAGTTTAAAAGGCACCTCCTCCTTACCTTAAGGTGCCTGTTCTTTGAGTCGCCATCTGGTGATAAGAAGTGGCTTCCCTGTGTGTCCTGCATCTACTATTATAGTCTGTATAGAGAGCTGACTCTCCACCTGCTAGATTTATTCCACCATTGTCTGCAGAGCTGACGCTCCATCTATTGTATTCATATACTATTGTCTGCTGAGCTGATCCTCTACAGTTGTTCTAGGCCGATTCTCTCCACTTCATATCTGTGTGGTAACCGGCTAGACTGCAGAGCTGACGCTTCATCCACTGCACCTGAATTCTGTTACTGCAGGCTCACGCTCTATCTCCTGTTCCTGTGTGTCTAGTTGTCTATCGGGGCCGCAAACTACTCGTCCTACGGTTCTTTCTCCTCTAGCCTTCCCAAGGGCTTCCGTTCAGTACTCCTGGTGGGGGCCGCGACCTGTGAGTCAGAAGCAGCTAAGACCATACTGCTTTTCGTCGGTTCCTGGTGAACATCGTCTCCTCGTTAAACTCTGCGCCCTGCTAGAGTAGTGCAAAACTGTACGAACCCTAGGATTCGCTTCTTCAGCTTGATTCCTCGTGTGGAACCGTGACACAATTGCAATCAAGAACCTTGAATTAGCTTTTGTAATTAATGAGTTAAAAAAATCTAAAGTCTGATGTTTGGTTGAGTATGTAATATTTTTCATGAATCTATCCCATACCTGTTCACTTTTTAAAAATTTTCTACTATTTAAACATATCAATATTTTTGATTCTACTTACATGTCAATAATCCACAAAAACAAAATGTCAAAGTAAATCTTTATTCTTGCATCACAGATATTGACGTAAACGTACAACATTAAAACATAGAAAATATAAAGTTAGCGTTTATATTAAACATTATTCTAATGTAAAAACAATATAGAATGATAAATAGAAAAAAAATATTTGTAACCAAAGTATTCTGAACAAAAACAATAACATATTCTAATAATGTTAACCTAATGTAAACATGGTATTTGGCAACACAAAAAAATAAATATATGTTTCAGATATTACCTGATTGTCAGCAGAAAACCCTTAGAGTCAATCTTAACAACATTATGGGCCCCCGGGCAAAGCAGTGCACCGGGGCCCCTAGATATAGATATATAGATGTATACAGATACAGATATAGATATATAGAGATAAATAGATGTACTTGCTTAGTGACCCTTGTAGGTTTTTTTTTTTTGCAGGTTTTTTTCATTTGCAGGATTATTTATTCTCATTAAGAGCTGTGCCTATGGGGCCCCCTTGCCCGTGGGGCCCCCGGGCAGCTGCCCATCGTGCCCAATGGAAAAGATGGCCCTGTCCGTCATTACTTCCTATTGACAATGCCATCAGCATGTCTCTATTAAATTTGGACATTTCACACAACACTATTGTGATGTGTAGTCTGCATTTCTGCAAGGCTAACAATATTACCACTAGTTTCTTTCAGAATATGAGACATTTCAGTTATTTTTTTTTATCTATTTCTACTTTGTTTGTTTGTTTTTTTTTGTCACTCATCATATCAAACAGTTCAGTTTCTTTTCTTTTTTTATACAGTTTTTGAATTAATTTCTTTCTTCTAGATTGAAATTTTTTTCTTCTGATCATTGCAGGATCAAGTGATTTTTGAGAAGTTGTTGTCTGTGCTTTTTGCCAGGTCACTTTCTTGACTTTCACAGGGAACTAAATACAGGGTTACAGAGTCGGGGTCCATCAATATTTTATTTGACATGTCTGCGCCATTATTAGCAATGTTCACAATGTCACAGTGCTGTATGCTTTGGTCATGATGACTACCAATCTTTGGAGTACTCAACTGTTTCCTCTTTTTTTGGTATGATAATGGATCTTAACACATGCTGTTTATCTGTAAAAGAGAAAATGTGATTAAAAATTTGATCAGCAATAAGGTTCACAGTTTTGAAATTTATATCAGTTACCCAAACAATGGAACATAACAATGACATTACATCACTGTATCATTTGTTAAAGTTTAGCTTTTTTTTTTTTTTTTTTGTAAACACCATAATGTCTTAAATTGTTTACCATGTTAAAAACAATCCTAGTATATCATTTGAATATAAAGTAAAAATTCTTACATTTACACAGTGCTGTGCATAATACACACTTGCGTTGCAAACTCATATCCTTTATAAAAGATAGAGATGTGTCTACTATGTTCCATCACAAACTTTAAGAAAAGCAAAATAAGTTACACTTATATTACCTTTTGGGTCTTGAGAACTCTGTAAAGAAGTCTTTTCTTCAGTATTCCGACCTTAACAGTAATTAAACAAATGTTGTGTTAAAAACATAAAAAGCCAAAATAAAGTAATAAGAAAGGGTTAATTCATTAGGTAAGAAAAAACATAAAGATTAGTAACATTAGTAAAGATTGTGAAAAAAAAAAATACAAGTATTTATAAACATAAAATTACAAGTATATAATATGTACCCTTTCGCACACAAATCCAAAAAGCGGTGTGGTAGTTTAATTGTTTGTTTCTCTCTGATAATGTCCTTTCTGGGTCACCAGTATGGGTGCTTAATGTGTATACATAGCCTGTGTTACTACTTGTATGTGCAGCTTCTTTTAATACTGGTGGGGTATTGGTAAAGGTGTAAGAGTCCTCATCACCTAATGAAGGTTGTTTCACAATTGTTGTGTTTTCAACGTCACTGAGTACTGTTGATGTATTAGTCACTACTACTTAATGCTGTGGAGCTATTGTCAAACTTAATTGACTCAGCATCACTTAAAATAGTAGAAGCATTTGAAAACTGTGGGGAGTCTGTTTGACATAATAATGTTCTATTTGATAATGGTTTATCCTGAACATCAAGTAAGCCACCTTTTGGTCTTTAATAATGTCTGGTCTCCTGACTTCATTAATGACAAAATTTCATATTGTTGATTTATAATTTTAGTTTGGTTTTCTGTAATATTAACAAATTAATGAACCATTGTTTCTAAAGATTAAGCTATTCTGTTTAGACAATTTTCTTGATTACTAGTATGTCCTAATATGGATTGATTTATTTTTTGAAGGTCTTCTCTAACTCCACGCACTATTAACTGAATAAAATTCTCATACTTTTGTTATGTGTTATTAAATATCTGTTCAATTTCTAAAACCGTGCCAACAGGTGGGTTTTCAAAAGTATGACTTGAATGAGAAATTTCAATTGGCCTTTCTATATTTGTAAGTGGGTTGTGTGATGAGGTGCATGTTTCTTCATAAGGTGGCAAAGGATTTATATCTTCTGCACTGCATTCCTCAGAATTGTTACTAATCTGTGTGTGGTGATGGGTGTCATCCGGAAAGGCCAACCCATTTCGAGTTTAGTCTTCATCCTGATTAACTAATTCCTCTGACACTACCAACAAATAAAAGGCAAGTTGTTACGGTTCTCAGGAGTTTTCTATCAGTCAGTATTAGCGCTGGCTTTCCAAAGGCGCGGAGTCTAACGAACCCCCCAGTCTTCACCAAGAACCGCCGCAAGGCAAGATGGACTTTGCTGCCGGGGGTCCACAGGTCGCGATCCCTAGGTTAGCCCACTGACGTGATAGGAGACAGACATTTGGTAGGAGGTCCGGCAGGAAAGGGGAATAGACTCTGTAGAGGTAGTGTTGCAATGCACAGGGGAGCAGGATCTGTTAGCTGAAGGAACACAGCACATGCAGAAGAATCCTAGCTGTATGCAGTGGAACTCCGGCTCAGATACACGGGGAGCAGGCAGAAGCGTAGTCGATAAGGATAGCCGGGTCAGATATACAGGTTCACAGGCAGCAGAGTAGTCAAAGGAGAGCCGGTTGGGGTACACAGGAAAACACCAGAATGCAGGACAGGATACACAGGGAGAGCCAGCTGCTAAGTGGTAACTTGTTGCTCTGACAAAGCTGCAGTGTCCAGGTGAGCTTAATATAGTCTGTGGATAGTAAAAGCCGCCTCCCAGCCACGAACATGTGACCACCCAAACCAGGAAGTGCTGCTGTACACAGAGGCAGGAAAATCAGCAGCATAAAGAGCAAGTAATTTTGTGACACAAGTATTTGACACAGTTAAACAAAATTATAGGTGCAATAACACACAATAACACATATTTTTTAATTGTAATTTAAAATAAATGAATATATTAAAGAATATAAACATTAAAAAAAATAACTTGAAATGACATCGGAACTTTTCGTTTGAAGCTGGTTGTAAAGTATGAATTCTCATATCAGCCAAATCTGAAGGTCGACCTGATAATTTGAAATATAAAAATCAATGATTACTTCAAGTAATACAATATTTTTTGTAAACAAAAATATATACTATATAATAAGAAGCAACATCCACAATATATGAACTATATTTTATTAAAAAAATTTAATTACCCAATGGATTTGCAGTCGATGATTTTCCAAAAATGTTTTTTTTTACTTTCATTTCAATAGATTTTTGGATTTTCTTTTCAGGGACTGCAGCAGACGCTTCCGTAGCCCCATAAAATATGAATATACTTTAAAACATTATTTACTGTGAATAAAAAATATTTTATTTAAGTTTTAATTTTTTTTGTGTTACTAAATTTAAAATATTTAACTTTTAAAATCCAAAATCAAAGAATGGACATTAATATGAATGTGCATAAATAAATTTAGATAGCTCACCTGAGAATGTTTTTTGGACTTTTTTTCTTAAGACCCCTTTATTTTAAAATTAATACCAAAAAGAACATTAATTAAAAATCAAATACATGGTTATTAAATAATTTAACAATAAGTACTTTTATTTTTTTTATTTTTGTTTTAAAAAAACACCGGATAAAGATGTTCTTTCAGTTCTTGTTGTTTTCTGTCTTTGTTTCAAAACAGCATTAATAAGAAAAATATTTATAAAAACAATTGAAAGTTACAATCCACAATACACTTGGGGACACATTTATCAACACTCGCAAAATATGAAAAATAGTTTTCAATCCTTATTGCATTGAGAAGGATTGAACTATTTCTCATATTTATTAAAAAAGCAACACAGGAACAGCAGTTCCAAAAAACCGCTATTCCTGTGAAGTGGAAAACATACTTACCACTGCCTCTTCATTCCCGAAGCAGTACGCGGTCAACGGGGCTCCTCTTCTCACTCCGATGCGCATGCGCCAAGTGAAAACCTCGGGCATGCGCACAAACATCTCTGCTCTCTCTCAGAAATTATAGGTGCAGAGAGAGAGCGGTGAGTGACAGGGATCATGTGATCCCTCCACACATGCGCTGTTCAGCTCTGCTCTTCGGAGCAGAGCTGACAGCACTGAAACTTTTCAATTATGATAATGTACATTAACATGATTGAAAAGTTAATTTTGCTTATTGTTAAATAGCACTACTGAGCACTGCCCATACACTGTTATGGGGAGTGCTCAGTAAAATGATAAGAGATGCAAAGCAGCAGATATCTATGATATCTGCTGTGATGTTGTGATGCTACAATCATAAATAGCAATTTAGTGTTTAACAACAGTTTTCGGGGTTTTTACAGGGGCGAAACCTTTGATAAATAGGCCCCATAATTTGACAGGGTGATAGCATTACTTAAAAGATCAAATTGTTGTATGAATACTCCATCAAAGCAAATATGCTAATACAGCGTAATTGAATTGAACTTAGTTATTGAAAAGTAACATGTAAAATAATCAAACACAAAATGCTTTTACTTTACCAGATTTTTTGGGCGAGTGTCAATGTTTTTGTGAACTTGCTGTCACATGAGTTGATGAAAACATGCTATGGCATGTCAATAAAACAAAAGTATTATAAAAAATATTTGGTAAGTTAACTGTTCTTGAAATATTTTACAATAAGGAGAACTAATTTGAGAGTTAAAACACTATATTAAAATATCAGTTTTGCTTACCAGTCAGCCCAGTCTTAAGATGTTGCTTTATTTTTTTATGTGGTGGTTCATCAACACTCTAATTACAAACAGATAAAAGTTATAAAAATGTTATAAAAAAATAAAAAAATTGTAAAAATAAAATCAATATTACCTAATACACTGGATGAGACAGTGACATTCTATGACACTGTACCTGTTTTTAAAAACATAAACTTTATAGATTTCATTACAATGTTACATTAATTCATAAATTGTAATACACTTTACCTGCAATAGATGTACTTGGCCCAACTCTTCACCAGTGAAGAGATTCCAGTGACTACTTTGGGAGATATATGCTCACTAAGTTTTCTCTCCCACCAGTTGGTCCACCACCAGTTCCCTTAGCATGCTGGTGTATGATGGAGAGTTTACGCTTTACCGTAATTTTACAATGAGCAAACCGTTTCTTGCACACGTTGGCACTACATCGTCCCACCGCTGTCACTGTCTCTGCTATCTTTCGCCAAACTGCTTCTTTGGCCTCTGTGCCAAAAGTATAGGCAGTTGGTCTACCAAATAATATAGAATATTTTTCAAGTACTGCTTGAACTAAGGCCTCATTCTTGTCTACAGAAAAATAGGTGCCCTTTTTATTTATTTTATCGGGCTAGATTTTGTTGGTGCACTATGTGATGCACTATGCTCAATTTCAGTACTGTCAACTCCTCCTCACTGGTTGAGTTGATAAGATTGATAAATGTGCCCCTTAATGAGAGTGTTTTCTTTTCTGGTGTTTGCGTAACTCCTTGTCAGATTCCCTGAGTACGAGTCACCATTTTAACGGCATCAAGGTGGAGAGAGCCGATCTGGATGTACACGCTGCATGGACTCTAAGCCAGGGATGTCCCAGGATGACCGAATTTACCGACTCTGAGAGGACCAGGAATTCAATCCATTTGAAATGTAGAACACCAATGGTCAATCGAAGTGGCACAGTACCCTGGTATATAGTGCCATTAGAGATGCGATTGCCATCCACTGCAGAAATAATAATTGCCATGACAGAGCCTGGGTAGGTATATGGAGTTGCGATGCCAGAGTGGCAGAGATGAATCCATAAAGGCATGCGACATGAAAGGCCTACTAGAAAACTACAGAGAGATAGCCATAGAAAAGTCAGGTCCGGTGTAAGTGTAGGGAGTGATAAATCTGACTTCTTTGTCGACCTCCCTGACACCGGCTAGGAGGAAGCGTTTCCCGGTCTTTTAGAGTATTTGGAAATTAGATGACCGCACTCCCCACAGTACAGACAAAGGTTTTGTTTAGTTTGTGTCTCCTGTTCAAAAGACAGATGAGACCGTCCTATTTGCATAGGTTCCTCAGGTGGTAAAGGCGGGTTCTGGAACTGAGGAGCTAGATGTGGAGAAAAAAGTCTAATAGTTGCTCTTTCTGGAGTACGTTCACGAAAACACAGGTCCACACAATTGCAGAGTGAAATTAAGGCATCATGATCAGCAGGCAATTCACTGGAAACCAGTTCATCTTTAATACAGTACAGTACAGTACGCTAGTCCCTGCCAAAAGATTGCCACAAGCGCCTCATTATTCCACTTTAATACGGAAGCAAATGTGCAAAATAAAAGTGCATTCTGACCCACGGTCTGGGAACCCTGGCGCAGATTTAAGAGACTGGTTGCGGCCGAGGACATCTGCCCAGGCTCGTCAAAGACTTTGCGAAAGGCCTCAATGAAGGAAGGAGAATTCCGTAATAAGGGATCGTTCCGTTCCCAGAGAGGGGAGTCCCAGGGTAAGGCTTGTCCAGAAAGTAATGAGATTATAAATACCACTTTAGTACGTTCCGAAGGAAATTAAGTTGAGTTGATCTGAAATTGTATTGAGCATTGATTCAAAAATCTGCGACACTTCTTTGGATCCCCATCAAATTTCTCAGTTGGAGGAATCCGCAAATTAGTAGCGGATGTAGTAGAAGAAGTAGAAACAGGTTTCGTCATCTCTCCAGTGGTAACAATTGCCGTCCGGGAGGTGGTTATTGAGGCCTGAGGAGTATCTAGCCGGGAGACTACTCCCTGAAAACATTGAAGTAGATGGGCCTGTTCGGAGATCTGCTTCTCCACATGGTGAGCAAGATGGAGTAACATATCACGGGTCGATGGTTCACCAGTGCCTTCAGTGGTCATGGCCAGAGTATACTGTCACGTCTAGCAGGTAACTGAGGCCTACTTACTTGATCTTCGCCAGGGACCCCCGCAGGGGAGTTTGGAGTTGGCTTCAGAGATACGCAGGTCGCAGCCCCCCTAGTTAGCCACCAGTGAAGTAATCGGTTAATGAGCAAGATCAAGCAATCCGAGGTCAGGCCATGCAGGCAGAGAGGTACAATGGGGTCAGGCAGGAGCATGGTTAGAAAGCCGAAGGTCAAACCAGGAAATCTGTAATGACAGAAGGAGAACCAGAAGGGGAGGTCAGAGAAAGACAAATCTGGAGCTGAGGTCAGAATGCTAGGAAGCACACAGAAATGCTGGAGCATAAGGGACCTTGATACTCTGGCACCAGAGTCTTCTTAAAATAGAGCTGCATTCCCATTGGTGGCAATCAATTAGCCAGCGGAACAGCTGATTCCAACAGTCAGCGTCCCGTTACCTAGCAATGAGGATGCCCACCCACCGCGCCTGCTAGGCAACGGGACGCGCCGGAGCTGTCAGAGGAGAAGGTGTCCGTCCCTGGCACCGAGTGAATGTGCGGGGACCGCGCCTGACAAATGCGTTCTCTTTAGTTAGACAGTGTTCTATGTAAAGGACCTGTGGACTGTATAACTGCAGTTGTTCTTTGATACTTTAAGCCCTGAATATGCAAAATGACTAATTTACCAGTGTCTGAAAGTGATGCCTCAAAAGATTTAGTGCACAACAAAAAAATCATCCACATATTGGATTTTGTAAAAAAAATCTCACATATATTAAAATTGAGCTCTAACTCCGGATCATTTCTTGTATTAGTCAAATTATTAGATCACGGCAGGTTTGAATCTAGGCTATCTGCCTAAATATATAGCAGTCATATCTATTTTTTAGTATATTGTAACAGGTCAGAGACACAGCGAGCGCGGCATCCGCCGACGCGCGTTTCGCTAGGGAGCTTTTTCAAGGCAACAGTGTTGTCGGAAATGTCCTTTGTCTGTTTTACTGTAAATCTGCATTTAATCCATGTTGCTGTAAGTCGGATTTTTTTTTGTCTATACACCCGGTGTCAGTAATAGACTCATTGGAATAACATACAGCACCCATTACATGTGATATGGTGTTTTTTTTTTCTTCTCATAATTCTGCCCAGGGGAGTAGCAAAAGGTCTCGATTGGTGGGTTTCTCACACTATCAGCTCCCTCCCCTACCTCCCCAGGTGTCTTCCCTCAGGTGACCTTTGCTGGGTTCAGTTCCTGGCTGACTGTAAATGTCACTTGTTACCATCCAGTAATCTTTTTGCCATACCATATCTTTTAGTGTCTGGAGAATTTATGTAGTGTCTCTGATATGAGGGATGAGCCTGTGCAATTGCTTGTAGATAATGGTCAATGTAATGTGACAGATGTGATGGAGTTGATCCCAGATATTATTGGCCTCTCTGGTGGGTGGATTATGTCTTTATGAACCTTGGGCAGGAAATAGAAAACCGGAATACCCGGGTTGGTATTATATAGGAAATCAAATTGTCTTGGTAAGGATGTTGGATGTAAGGGCAGAAGTTTTTAATCTACTTTTAAACTCAGAGGTTGGGTCTTTGCTTAGGGTTTGGTATGTTTTTCTGTCACCCAATATCCTTAATGCCTTTTTATGGCAGTCCTGTCTGTCATGGAGTACTATACTGCCTCCCTTGTCCACTGGTCTGATTACTAAATTGTGATGTGATTGTAATGCATTCAATGCTTGTGTCTCTGCCTTAGTGAGATTTGATGCTTGTTGGTGCGGACATAATTTGAATTTCTCCACATCATCACTAATTTCTCAAGGTACTGAAATAGTGCCCCTTCGAATGGCTGGAATAGAAGGTGGATGCAGGTCTCAATCCAGTGTGTATGTAGGGATCTGTGGGTGTGTTGTTGTCACACTTCAATGGTGAAAGCTGGAAATGACAGCTATGGAGCCCAGAATATGGTGAAAGCACATGATATTTATAGTACAGATAATGCAGAATGGTACAAGCCCAGTATTGCAGATACTGAACAAGGATTGCTGAGAGAGGCTGAAGGCAAATAACAAGAAATACGGCTGGTGCAGGTGAACAGGCTGTGGAGAGAAACCAGGTAAAGAGATGCAGCCTGTAGAAGTCCCAGGGAACAGGAGAACAAGTGAGCACAACAAAGTCAGGCACAGCAAATATAGAGAAGTATATGAACTTTTGCGGATATCTTTAACAGGTCTCACTAAATTTGTGTCTGATGGTTTTGTAATACCTCCCTGATCAATGTTGTGTAAATATTTCATATACCCTTGGTATGTGAATCCTAATTTTCTATGCAGTTGGGTCTTTTTTGAGGTTCTCTGATGTCCCTTTTCTGCTGATAATGGAAACTTCATATAAGAGGGGTAAGTGATCCTTTTCTTACCCTGTCCTGTCTACCATTATTATCCACACATACAGGGAACACTCATTTTCATGAAGGACTGAGTGTATTCGGCTACACGTACCATCTGCACGTTTGGCAAGCCTTCCATCTAGGGTCTAAAGCTTCATAACTGGAACTATTCTAAGCAACGTCTAGAACGTACAGTATCTGGATTTACTAAGTACCTAAAATTAACCAGAATACGAATATGATTTATCCCTAGCCCAGGACTTGTTACTTTTGCTATTGTTGCACCAATACTCAATTTTATTTTTGTCATTTTTAACATCATGAGTATATACTATCTTTAGAACCATGTCATGCTGACTTGATAATTACAAGTCACAGACTCAGTGTACCATTGATTGTTTTTAATATATCAGTTGTAAAGTAATAGAAGCATTCTCTCATTTTTATATTAATTGTTTCACACAACTGGCTACGATTTATGCCATCATTTATTGACAGTTCACATTTCATTCCCGTTAAATAGGTGTAGTGCTTGAGTACTCCTTATATCAGATTTTATCTCCAGAGATTGGGAAGCTCTGAACCAAAGCAGTTCCTATGGGTTTTACGTTAAGCAATTTTTAGCGCAGGATCATTCTGATTACTTTACTTTGGGAATTGAACACTGATATTCCTAAATTGGTCGTAGAGATTCACATTGGATGAAATCAGTTGTTTGCTATACTCTATGCAATAGCTGTCATTCCACATCATACCACTTATGTAGTGGGGTACAGGTATGGGGGAGCACACGTGCAAAGGATTTAGTGTGTGGGATTAGGGGATATAAGAGATACAGAGGTCTTTTTTGTTTTTGAGACACATGCAACTTTTTATTGGTGTCTGATGGCACATAAAACTCATTCCACATGTAAAGTATTTTAGCAATATGTGTGTGTAAAAAAATAATCCATAGGAGTAACATATTTATTTTTTTTTCTTTTTAAGAACATAAATGTTTAACTTGCTATCATTATATCCAAATGACATTCCCTTTAGTTCCTCCCGTCTACAGTATACATGAAATATTGCCAATGTGTGCACTAGGGTCCATTTATACAGTACAGCACATAGCCTGACTGGATGCACCTGCTGAGCAGCAAAGTATCCTTGAAAGTTATTTTCGAATCCTGGCATTTAGAAGCTCATTGTTAACAATCAGGTCATAACAGTCTCCATAACACTTCACACATACTTCATTTGCCACTTACATAGACGTAAATAAGACTACAATTCCCACAATTCCTATGGGCCCTTCGTCCCACTGACTCATCTCCTAGCCAATCAAAAGACAGTTATGGGTATGAGAACGAGGCTTGGAACGCATATCCAGGAAGTGGCGTACACACACCGTAGAACGGGCCGTGTCACCGATAGATCTCCGGCACAGAATAAATAGGGCTCAGATATCATTCCGGTGAATGATTTCCGGTCTCTCCGCTAACGGCAGACATAGTAGAGAATCTGTTACAGGTCAGTGCTTAGTGGACGCATCCTGGACATTGATCTCAGCTCATTGTTATGTCATCAATTTATTTTTTATCTAGATGCAACAACATTTGGTGTTTGCAACCTCACAACCATTAGGAATATAGATGGAGGATTAGCAGTGGTTCCTAAATTATCATTTACAAATACTCAGTGCCCCATCTCAGCATTTGTGTCAGATAGTATTGTGTTCACCAGTCAGTGTCATAGCCCCAAGCAATGGCAATACTGAGTGTATAAAACACTGTAATGACAAGTATGCTACATTGGTGCCCTGGGCTGTATTTAACCTATGAGCCAAAGCCCAACATAGCAGTCTTGACTACATGGCAAACGTACTTTATGCGATGCCCCATACATCTTTATTTTTTTTCTATCGTTCTCCATGCAGTTGGCGATAGATGGGGGCTTCAAATGCCCAGTGCGCCATGTAAGAAAAAAATGATTAGTAGTAAAAATTTGGATTGACACCTCACTATACTTAAAAGGTCTTTAATACTTTGAACAGGATTTACTTCTTTGCAGTACCAGGCTGTGCATAGTCGTACCCTAGTCATAAAAAATAGCAATATCTCCTTACTGTGATTTATTTATTGCAGTATAACTCACCAATATATTGCTCGGTAGATAGACCATAAATTTAAAGCAGCAATCCCACATTTTTAAGTATACATCAGTTGTCCTCCTATATATCATTATCTCCTTTTCATAGTCTCTCTGGAGGGGAGACCAGTATGGCTGCCACACACACACTCACACTCAGAGGTGGGAAAAGGAGTAATGAGAATCTTAGAGTGCAGACAGCTTGGAAGGGTGTTCCAAAGCCTAGTTGCTGACTACATCATGTGACTGTGGTTGCCATGGTAGCCAAATAACCAAACTCTGCAGAATTATAAATCATTAATAGCACCCTGAAAAAAAAGAGACCAAAAAAAAAGGTGCTTTCCAAGCTTCTTATTGCCTGGTACAGTGATTTATGTATTTGCTTTTTATTATCCTTATGGTTGAAGCCATTGTGCCCATTAAATTGTCTAAGCTGCATGTTTATGCAGGCAGTCTGTATTATAGAAGGTCCAGTGTCTATACTTCTTAGTTCAGCATGCATAGTAGTATGCACATACTTGCATATATGTTTCCATACAGTGGTCAAAGACCGCTGATATACGGTGGTTTGCCATGCCTCCACTACTCCTACTACCTTCATTAAACTATCAAATTCCACTCACTTACCATACCACCACTTCTAAAGTTCCAATTTGACCACTGGTTTTATATATGATTTTATTCTTTCAATGCACCCATAACATCTTCCCCCTGTTGCTCTGAGAATGTAGAACGTAACATAGACTGAGTTGGGGTATTCTAATTAGCTATTTGAATGACTTGCATAGTATGTAATTGCATACACATACAGTGTGTTAAAGGAACAATGCATGGAATACATTGATGTATGTGCCTTGCTTATGACTCTTTGTTGAGCTAAACAATGGTACTGGAAGCACTCTGTAACAGTAAATATATATAGCCCATTCCACAATGAAATGAGAAAATATCTTTTTAGCCAACTGAGTACATTTGGAGTGACATTGACTGTAAGGACCCACAAACCCGTATATTGGTTCTCTCACTGCAGAATGACAAATGCACCCATGAGCCCCCTCTCATTTGTGTTCCATTTGTTGAATGCTGCGAAAAGGCTTAATTTTTTTTATGTTATGTTTTATATCCGTGTGAAATAATATTTGAACAAAAAACAAACTGTCATTGACCACAGGATTTTGGACGTTTCCTGCACATGTATCACAGTCCATTCTCAGAGCGTTTGTTTCACTGAGGATGGACAAGGACACGAGTCACATGGCGGAGAGGATATTAAATCTTACCCTGGAGATCATCTACCTGCTGACTGGAGAGGTGAGGGGAGGGATTCTGGGACTTCATTGCTATCTCATTACTACAGCAATGAGGGATTATTTTGATATCTGGTTATAAAACTTTTGTGTAATGGCAAAATTTGGCAAAGCAGTGATATCAAAATGGTGCCCCTGTAGTTGCACTACAGTATCTGGATCTGTTAGCTGGTTTTAAATTCTATGTAAGAGCCTGATGTTCTCTAAGTATAAAGATAAAGTAATTAATTAGATGGGTGATTACAAACTAATAAAAATAAATTCAGAATTGATCTGTGCTGTCCTGCTATGCTGGTGGATGCTTTTCTGGTTGGTAGTTTCGGACAGATCGCCACGCTGCTCAAATGAGAAACTGTCTGCTTCTTCTTTCAGAATATCCTGATTAATATTACTGTACAGTGCCACTACACCCACTTGCTCCTGTCTTCTCTCAGTCCTGACTCGCTAGTCTAAGAGGGTGGTGGGAGCAGTCTTTATACTGGAACTGTCTCACTTCTGGTTGGGAGCTGCAAGATGGCAGGCTTTGGTTAGGGGGCGCCAATTCTGGGAAACATTAAATTACCAAATAATATCTGTGTAAAGAGTTTTCATGTCCTTAATCACTTCAGTGTTCATTAGAAATATTTAAAGTATTTATAAGGAGTAGTGCAACCCCTCCTTTTAATTATTATGGGCATTAGAAGTCACTTTGGATTTGTGAGACCATTAAGCCTACAGCCTCATTCTTTTATATGGTCACAGATTTCTTTGGTGACTTCTCATATCCATCCAATTTCCAGTAGGCTCAGTACATTATGCAATATAAAGAAAATATAGAGGTAGGTGTATTATAAGATCGGTGGCGACAAGTCCACTTTATAGGTTTATTTTATTTTTTTTCCTTTTGAATCCTCCATGGCAGCCTACACAACTGGTTAACTCCCTTCTTAGCTTGAGTAGAGACAGGAAAGAGAATCTCCCCAGATGGTCTATAGCGCACCTCCTCCCTTGCTTCTTTTCTCTGGCTAAGAGTAGTTGCAGGTACCTGGCTTTTGGAGGTTTCCGGGGACGCACCTTTTGCAGGTGTAATCTGGAAAGAGGGGCGGCTCTCTGGGGCCACTCATTGCTACCTCGATTTCTGAAAGCTTGAACTATGAAGAAATGTGCTTTGAAGTTTTATATTTTCTATATACACACATAGGTGACTGGTGTCCTTTGTAGTTTCCTAAAAGATTCTCTGACAAGCCAGCATATGGTTTTTATTAATTTACATAGTTAATGAAATAACCTTTCCAAGCTAGTGTTCCATAATTAGACAGTCTGCTCTGAGTAGGAAGGAACATGGAAGATCAGGAGGAAGCAGGGTTATGATATGCGTGCTAAGCGAGTTTCTTAAAAGCATCTGTGCGCTCTCTGATGAACTTAATCTAACTACCTCCTGACCAAAGTCTGCCCAGTAGGAAGTAGTTAGGTTAAGCTGACTGACCAAACTTTTTGCTACAGCTGCTACATATGTGATATTTCATGAGTCTGTATATCCGTATTTTATAAGTCTGTGTTGAATGCGATTATGTGATTTTTTTGATTATTTTTTTTTTAAATACTTCTTTGGTAAATAGAATATAAATATTATCCGCAGTTCACTGACTATTTCTGGTGGCACACTACACACTTGCATTTTCTTTTCTGCCCATAAGTAAAGGAGACTGCATGCAAACATCCTGCAAATGAGGGCAGTAAGGGATGCAGTTCATCATTTTCAGCCTTTATCTACAACACACAACATCTCAGAATATTTTCAGACAACCGAACTGTAGTCGCCTTCTTAAACTGCCTACTCCATTGGTTCCCAAACTTTTTCGGTTCGCGACACCCTTAGTCTCCATTATTTTTTCAAAGCACCCCTCCAAAATAGTTACCCACCAGTCCCATTTTATAAGTAGTTGGGTCAAAAAAACGTAATAAATATTTAGGTCAGGACAGAAATACTTATTTAGTTGTATGCAAAAATAATACACATAAATCCAAGGGAAAAGAATATTTTTATATATATTTTTTTTCAATTCTATTTCTGTCAAAGAATAATGTTTTTTCAGGGTCAGCATGGGAAGTTTTCCAAAGAAATCAGGGAGGAGCTGCATTATATACCATCTGGGGGTGTTTCTGTCTAATGTCTCTACTAATAAGAAGGTAGTTAACCCATTGTGTAGGCTGCCATGGAGTATTTCAAAATGAATGATCAGAAGTCTATATATAACTTTTTTTATTTTTTTATGTAGGATTGTATCATGGTAAAAAAGTTTGGTGAGTGGGTGACGCCTTACTCACTGATACATGAGAGCGAGAATGACCAGGAGATTCTAGAACTCACCAACAAGATCATTCAGCTGCTGACTGGAGAGGTGACTGCTGGGGATGGGACATTATACAGTAACACCAGGGGATGTGTCTGGGTGATGACTGTATCATTGTGTGTGTCAGGTTCCTATAAGGTGTCAGGATGTCACTGTCTATTTCTCCATGGAGGAGTGGGAGTATTTAGAGGGACACAAGGATCTGTACAAAGACGTCATGGAGAATAATCAGCCCCCCGGGACACTGGGTAAGTGAAGGATTAATTACTGTTAGGTTTCAGAACGTTTTCTATGTTATGAATTTGTATTTGTAAAGATACTTTCTGAGAAGTAACTTCGTTAGCTACATATCCATGTGATATATATGGTGAAAAAAGATACAGAATTTGCTCTCAGAAGTGTACAAATAAAAATGGCATTGTAGTAACTTTAGAGGCCAATAACAATGATAAAATAATAACCTAAAGTTTTTGTTTTTATTAAAATGTACATACTCTAAAAATGAAGGCAGTACGTTTGAGGCGCAGCTGATTGACTCATTGATAAATTATTTAGTAGAAAGAGATGCTGGGGCTACGCTGTATAAATCTATTAAGGGCGTTTATCATTGTATTCTGGGGTACCATGAGAGCGGAGTGTTCTTGCTTACTAACTGCATAGACATTACAAGTTACAGTTTAGCTGAACTAAAAAAAAATGGAAACCTAATTAAATAAATTAAAATTCTGTTTAAGAAGCATCTATTAGTACATTTGAACTTAACCAAGATTTTGCATTCTACATCAATTATCTGGCCATGTCCCGATATCTCTCTCCTATTTACAAGGGCCATCATCAAACTAATAGCAGGTTGTCAAAGACCCTCCAATATTGTTTTTCGCCTACATAGTATTGGCACATGGTAAACGCTTGTAGCTCAGCATTTCTAATCTTAGGTCATAAACTGTTTCTGATATTTATTGCACTTGTCACATATTTTTGCAGGGATTCTCTGTACGTTTACCTGTATGAGATACATCCTATAGATGAATCTCTTGCTATTTTCTGAATGCACCAATAAATCCCACTGCCAATCTCTTTCCGGTAGGTACATACAAAAGCAGAGAACTGCCAGATGAATGCCTTCTTGATTGTGTTGCACCAAAATGTGACCGTGCGCCTGAAAACACTACCAACATTTTCCATCCGCAAGAATCCCAGAGTTCCGATAGCACAGTGGCACAAACAGAAGGAGGTAGTGAAGACGAACTTCAAGTCTTGAGCCCGTGTAAATCGCTGACAATACAGGAGTCCTCTTCCTATGACGAAGGGAAATGTGACACCAGTACTTCAATCCTGACCGAGAATACATCTAGCCAAATGAAAGACGAGCTGTCCGCCATTGAAACAGAAGCTTTTACAGGCAAAGTAATTACCGGTAGTCCACCCAAAGAGCATGCAACTCATTTATCTCCGTATATCCGAGAACAGTCACGCGAGAGAGAAACTTTAGGAGACTCCAGCATTTATACACATGCAGAAGTGACACAGGAAAAACACTCATTTATAAATCGAAAAGAGGAATTGAATTCATGTGAGGTTCGCACAAATGTTGAAATGCGTACACTTACTGTTCCTATATTAATCGATTACACATTTCCTATTAACCAAGACTCTGAGTCATGTAAGCAAACATGTCTGACAAAAACTGACATTTTTACACACACTACCCATGCGCTAGCAGAATATTCAAATATGGAAATGGAGGAGAATACACAAGGTCTATCGGACACTGAATCTTGCACAACGTCAGAGTTTCCCCAGGCATTTTGTAATGGAGAGGAAACCTTTAAATGCTCTTTTTGTGAGAAATCCTACAACAATCTAACACAGTTTAATCTACATGAGATGATTCACAAGGAACAGAAACCGTTTTCCTGCTCTGAATGTGGGGAATGTTTTTCCAAAAATGTGGAGCTTGTGGCACATCATAGAATTCACACGGAGGAAAAACCTTTTGCGTGTCCAGAGTGTGGAAAACAGTTCGTCGATCGTGCAAAGGTTATCGCACATCAGGTGATTCACACAAAACCTTCCCCTTTTTCAGAACTGTGCGTACATGAGAAGGATGACACAGATGAGGCACCAGTTTTATGCTCTGAATGTGGGATGGGTTTTAACAGTAGCTCTGTTCTAGCTGAACATCAAAAAGTTCACAAACAAGAAAAAAAATTTATATGTCCAGTCTGTGGTAAAGGTTTCAGTAAAAGAGGTCATCTTAGCAACCATAACAGAATTCACACAGGGGGAAAGCGTATTTCATATTCTGAAAGTGGAGAGTGCATTCCTCATAGCTCATATGCGCGGAAAAGACCCTTCTTATGCCTTGAATGTGGAAAATGTTTCCCCAGCCGCTCCCATCTGGATAGACATCAGAGAGTTCACACAGGAGAGAAACCATTTTCATGTTCGGAGTGTGATAAACGTTTCACTGACCGCTCAGGCCTCGTCATACACCAGAGAATTCACACAGGGGAGAAACCGTATTCATGTGGCGATTGTGGAAAATGTTTCAGGGATCGCTCGGGCCTAGTTGTACATCAGCGAAACCACACGGGACAGCATCCATTCAGATGCCCCGAGTGTGGGAAATGTTTTCACAATCGACCCCGCCTTGAACGCCATGAAAGCGTTCACAGGGAAGAGAAATCCTTTTCCTGTCCAGAGTGTGAGAAATGTTTTACAAACGTGTCTGCCCTCACTCTGCATTACAGGACTCACATGGAAGAACAACCTTGTGTTCAGGGCGTGGAAAGTTTTTCCACTCAATTGTATTCCGAGAGACACCAGAGATGCCGTACAGAAGAGAAGTCAGTTCCCTGTTCAGAGTGTGGGAAAAGTTTTACAGATTTATCTGTCCTCGCTCTTCACTACAGGACTCACATAGAAGAGCATCAGCAGACGCACCAGATAATTCACAGCGATGAGAAACTTTTGGAAAGTGAGAAATCTATTTCTCATCATTCAAGTCCACTTGGGAATACGAAGATTCACACACTAGACAAACCCTTTTCATGTTCACAGTGTGAGAAGTCTTTTTCGGATCGTACAACTTTTATTGCGCATGAACAGCAACATACCGGCGAGAAACCTTACAAATGCTTAGAATGTGGAGAATGTTTTGTGCTGAAAGGTTATTTAACGAAACATTTAGAAACTCACGCATAATAGAGATTACCTGCCTTTTAACTAGTGTGTAAATGTGTTAGATCTTGGGTGGGCGCAGAGGGACAAAGAGCTCCCAGAGTGTATGTGTTTTTGGGAAGGCCTAGGCTCACAGAGGATTGGTGGTGTCAGCCCATGACACTCTGTGTTTCTCCAGATGAGACAACCAGCCAGAGAACTTTTTTGCAGGTGCTTGTAGTCCTTGAAGTAGCTTTCAGTAACAGATTTGTGTTAACGGTCTAATAGGTTACCTAGGTGAGCTTAGATGATACATTGTGCTTAGATGTCAGTCTTCTAGTAAATGAAATCTGAAATAATAAATTACTGAATATAGATATTTACTTTGCTATTATTTATTCAACATGAAGAAGCCATGCATGGAAAAGTAAGTGAATCCCATGATTCGGTATTTTGTAGGATCAATTCTCTAACTTTCTATATAAGACATTGTATTGAGGATTTTTGACCCATTCATCCTTACAACATTTCTTCAGTTCATTAATGTTTGAGAGCATTTGTTACTGCATAGCTCTCGTTAAGTTCTTTCCACAGCATCTCAATGGGGTGAGATCTGGTCTTTCAGTTGGCCATTCTAAAACCTTTATTTTCTTTTTTTTCTTTCAGGGCTTTGTTGTGTTGCATTTTCCTGTAGTATACTTTGGTATAAAGTGGTGTTCATGGTGGACTCCATACTGCAAAGTGTCCTGGTCTTGTGGCTGAAAAGACAAATTCAAATAGTCACCCCTCTGACCACCATGCTTGATGATTGGTATGAAGTTCTTGTGGTGTGATGCACTGTGTTTGTGTTTGGTTTTCTCCATACATTATGACCAAGTATCTCCAGTTTGGTCGTCTTTGTCCAAAGGACATTGGTCCAGAAGTCTTTTTGTTTCACTCGGAAGCAATTTTAGAAACTTAAGCCATGCTGCAATTTATTTATTTTTTGAAAGGCAGACTTTTTTTTTCTCTTGGATACACTTCCGTAAAAGCCATACAGATTTAGTCTTTTTATGATGGTAGCGTTGTGTAGTATATCAGTGACCTTGTTGACAAATGCCTATACATACCTGGATGTAGCTTTTTGTTTTTTTGTGATTTCTCAGAGCAGTACAGTCTGATCTTTGTATGACTATCCTGGGACCTGCAGTCCTGAGAAGATTGCCAGCTGTCTTCAATGTTCTTCCTTTGTAAATAACCTTTCTCACTGTAGAACGGTGGACTTTAACGTGTTTCTGTTCACCACTCTGGAAAGGGATTTAAGGCCATTTCCAAACAATTGCTTCTGAGATCATTGCATATGGTGGTAGTCATTAGATCGATGGTGAAAACTCTGACATCGGTATCCCCGACAGGATGAGCCCGAACCTGTCATTCCCGACACATTTTGTAAGATTCCGAGGACTGAACGTGCCGGAAGGCTTCAATGATGTCAGTTTCAAGGGACACACTGTGATTAAGGGGGTAATTTATGGAGGAGGTGGCTAAACAGTGTTGTTTACAAAGCTTACTACATTATCCAGCCACCACCTCCTTAAATTACACCCTTTAATAGCAGGAATCGGTGTGTCCCTTGAAACTGACATCATTGAAGCCTGCCGGCATGTTCAGGCCTCGGAATCTTACAAATGTGTCAGGAATGACAGGTTCGGGCAAATCACGTCGGGGATACCGATGTCTGTGTTTTCACCATCAATATAAGGTACCCAACCCATTGCAGATGTCTTCTCCTTTTGTATGGTTTTCACATGAACCTGAATGATCCAGACCAAACTTCCAGTTTTGCTATTATATAGAAGTGGTAGGACTCCTAATGAGAGGAGCACATAGTTCAAATGACCGTCTTTATTGATATGGAAGCAGTAAGGGTGTAATTACATTTTCACAGATGGCTTCTTCATGTCAACTTATGAAGGGAAACCTGTTATGGGTTATTTGTCACATGAGATTAGATTTTTCAAATGTTAGTACTTGGTGATTACTAGATGATTATTAATTAAGTAGTAATACATACAAATACAGAATATTTATGTATATTATAAAATTTGCCCTTTCTCAAAAGAGCATATCTTAGAAGTATGTGTAGGATTGTTGTCCTGCTGATATCTGCACCAATCAGGCGCTGACTACAAGGGTTGACGTTGTAAAATAAAGTGCTAGCCTTTCTGGTTCATTATGCCCTACATTCTGTGTAAACCTCTCACCTTACCGGCACCAAAACAACCCCCTACTATTAAATGTACTCCTCCAACATGCTTGACAGAAGACATCAAGCTCTTCTCCTGGATCCTGTCGTACGTTTCACATATGTTCTTCTCTTCGAGGCAAACATCTCAAACTTAGTCATCCATTCATTATACTCTCTTTCACCCACCTTCCAATGTCTTTATACTTCTTTTTTTTCTTTTTATTTTTCCAGTTTCAAATGTCGCTTTTTTATTTGCAAATCTGCCTAGAAGACAATCATCCTGGATGCTCTGAACCTGTAAGACGTCTGTTTCTCAAACTACAGACTCTGGTATATTTATCCTCTTGTGCAGTTGTACTCCTGAGCCTTCCGTTTCTTTTTCTATCCTGGTTGGATTCAGTTTGCCCTTTTCTCTCAAGACAGTAGTGGACGTCTTTGTGTGAAATCTTCAGTTTCTTGACAATCTGATGAATGGAATAGTTCTCAAAGCAACAATAGACTGACTTGTTTCTTGAACGCTGTTTTATTTTGCCCATATTTGAACATAGAATTAGGACACTGGCGTAATGGCTGTTTAAAATTGGGCTTTGCAGTCATATGTGATTGATAAATTATAATTCTGTAATTTCAAGCAGTAAGTCATTTGAAGGGTATTGGCTATATTTTAAATAAATTATTTCAAGAAACAAGCACTTTCTTAAGGATTCCAAACTTTTGCACGCTACATATTTTCTTTGGAGGAAGGGCAAAATGATTGCCTGAATTGTTCAATAAATTCTTTATTTTCACATATTTCATGTCCTGAGAGTTCCTCTCTGTTTTTTTTTTTTTGTCACTTTTGCTGTTTAGTGTAAAGTATACCCACACTGCAGTCTTGGTTAACATTTTAAGTGCTGTATTAATCACATGCAGTGGGTATTCTAACAGGAATATAAAAATCAGACTAGCAGTCTGAGAGACGGACTCTTTAGTACCTTTGAAGATTAGTTTACATTTTGTCATGAGTCTATGGGGTATATTTACAAAAATGTGGGTTTGAAAAAGGAGATGTTGCCTATAGCAACCAATCAAATTCTAGTCATCATTTATTTAGTACATTAATGACAGCTAGAATCAGATTTGGTTGCTATGGGCAACACCTCCACTTTTTCAAACCTGCAGTTTGATAAATTTACTGTTGTCTCTGTCCAGTTCATATACAGTGTTATCTGTCTTATGCTCTGAAACCAAAGTGGCTGATTCTATTTAAAAATGTATTTCTTTCTTTTTTTTTTTATTTTCTTTATTTAAAGAAGAGTTGACATACATAAACTGCTTACAACTCTGACATATAGAAAAAAACATTTTTAACAGTTTACACTTCATCTGGGTTATGGATGTCCGTCCAATATGCGTAATACACCCACTGACCCGTAAGAAATCGTATGTTCTTTCCTACAGTTTCTGTCTGCAATCAATCATAAATCATCAATTTTGAAGTTCAGCAAGTTCTCAGACCTGAGGGGGTCAGAGGAGAGATCACGCACAGTGAGGTCAGCACCTATACATAGGGGGAGGGAAGCAATCAGATGCATGGTAGCATAGAGATCTCACTTCTGTTCTGTTGAGTAGAGAGAGAGAGTGTAGCAGCAGAGAAAGGAGACCAACATATGCACCATAATCACATCCTGGTGTTCTTCCTTCCCATCGTCTTGCAATAACTCCCAAAAAGTCATTGCAAAAAGAAAAAAATATAAAAAAACTTGGACTGAGGCAGAGGGACATAGAAGCAGCTACTCCTCAGCTCTGGCCGAGAGTTTGGTGATAAACATACCTGGGGGTAAATGTATGAACCTCCGGATTCTTCATCTCCGGCGAGTTCAGCGTCTTCAGCGCTTAAATTTAAAGCGGCGCTGCCTTGTAAAGGGAAACTTCCCTTTACAAGGCAGCGCCGCTTTAAATTTAAGCGCTGAAGACGCTGAACTCGCCGGAGATTCATACATTTACCCCCTGGTCTCCATCTCGAAGCAACTAACAGAAAAACAGCAAATGACAGAAACCTACAACTAATTGAGAATCTTAAAAGCAGGAGTTGCCCATACTGGACTGTAACAGATCATAATGGTCACTGTGAGGATACCACCCTTAGCTGGGATGGAAGTTACCCTCTGTGGGATTTAACTCACTCGGGTAGACCAGGATATATCCAAAATAAGACTTTATTTCGACAGCACAACACCACACGACGTTCACAAGTTACAGGGTAAATTGTAGCACGTATCCTCCAGCAGCCTCCTGCAGTCAGCACTCCAAAGTCATAATCTCTCCCTTTCAGGGTCTTATCCTCCCGCAATATTACCACTACCGTTTAGCAAAACAGTTATGGTGTCTCCTAGCCTGGGTTACTAGCTCACACCAACCCTGTCCTGGTAGGGTTCCCTCCAGCGGCACCACAGTGCCTGGCCCAGAGTCCTTTTCACTGATGTCTTCTACACCAGGATCCTCCAAACTAGCATCCTTCTCCTGGCATTCTCCTCGCCCTATCTTATTTTCTCTGTACCCAGGAAGTAGGGTCAAATGTCTCAAACCTCCCCTTTACAGAAGGGGTCTCCCAGTCAACAATTTAGCTGCTAGACATACTGTCCCTGTTACCTTGATTAGACAATAGAATAGATTGACTCAATTAGCTGTTTTGGCTGGATACACTACACATGGGGTTACAATAGTACATCAAGGATGACACTGCACGCTTACATGGAACAATAAGACTTTTGACACATGATATCAGCAGGGTTACACAATATAAGTCTGTGATACCTTTTGATACAATTACATTTATATTGACACATATTGATACATTTCCCCATGCTATTTCAACCAATATATTACTGTGGAGGCACATTGTATATGAGTAGAAGTTCTAACCTCATTACCTCTCAGGTTATCTGTTGACCTAGCTAATTAACATGGGCTGCCAGCTAGTTAACTCAGACATTGTTCTGATTACAAACCTCATCTCAGCTGCACCCCATACAATACACATTTGAGACAAATGGTAATTACATTAGCTAGCACAAGCAAATTGACTGCTGTTTGTTCTGATATTTTCACACAGTATGGCAATATTGTTTCTATTTATACTACATACAATATCACAGGTAATAGTATGGGCAAAATGTATCCAATAACATGAAATAATAATACACATAATACATCGATGCTCTGGTGTATATGCTTAGACTGGGCCAAGGATTAAAAAGTACAATAAACCGTGAGAAACGGGTGATGAATACAAAGTTCTCAGTCCAGTAGTACCCCGTTTTCTCACAGTCACACTATATTGACTTCATGTTTTCATAAGGAAAAACTGGATGTGAATTTAGCACCATCCATGATAAAAAGCCAACACATCATATTGTAAGTGAATGTTGAAATCAAATGTTGACTTTGAGGTCCAGGACAAGTAAGGGTTCCATGTGTGGGGAAAATGACCTATTGACATAGGATTGATGTTTAGTGCTGCAATGCACCCATTTAAAGCTTAGACATTTATTTTGGTCCTTTTGTAAAGCTACAGCAGAAACATATATCAATATTGTTTGAGAAAATTGTACTGGTTCTTCGTTGGCATTACATTCTGTCCAAATTGTGGAGAGTTACTCTAAGTAGTGTTTATTTAGTTAACTGATGAAGACATGGTGCATGTGTGTGTGTGCATATATCTATATATATATATATATATATCTATCCAACTTCATCTCCATACATACTCCCTCCTACCCCCTCTGCTCAGCCAATAGCAGTTCCCTCACCTCCTCTCTGGTACCCATGTCTCACTTCTGTATCCAAGATTTCTCCCGTGCTGCTCCTCCCACCTCTGGAACGATTACCCTCATTCTTACAAACTATCCCCTTTGCCTACAAAGCTTCAAACTCTCCTTGAAAACCCACCTGTTCATTAATGCTTACCACGTACAATTTAATCACTCTAATGCTTTCTTTTTCTCCCCTCTTCTTGTGCCTTTCACTTATGAGGTCTATGTAAGTGATAGTAATATTTTTAAACAGCTCTCCAGGAATGCAGCTCAAATACCTCAAAGTGCTACCACGCAATAATCAATGTTTAAAAAAAAAAAGAGAAGATAGATATTAAATAAGCTCTTTCCCTATTCAAACCGACTAGCAACAGTGAATAAATGCAATAAAAATGTGCATACATTCTAGCTTCCTCCCAAAAAAATTCCTTAACGTGAACCAATAAATGAATAAAAAAAAAATGGTTTCCTCTGCTTATCGAGTAATTACTTCTATGATTCGCTGTTCTCCTGACATCAGAGTTGTTACAATGGTTGTGGCGAGAGCAGGGTCCTGAGCTACTGAAAATAAAGGTTAAGGCAACCCCTCCTTGCCGATGTACATTATATTGGTCATTTATGTGTTTTTAACATTGTACTATTCACTGTTCTTAAATGTAGAGTGGTGGGCTTACTAGGCACCACTGTCATCTGTACCTTGTCCCCGAAAGGAGCTACAGTCACTTGGGTTCAATCGTGTACCCAAACGACTGGCACCACACAGAATATTAGTGCCAAATGCTAGCACTAGAGTTTGCAGCACTTCCTCTGGTAGCAGTTGGAAATACCAGTCTGGTATTACAGGTAATCATTTAGTAGACTAGGTGCTTTCGTATCCACTGGGGTTACATTGCGTGCCCAGCTGGCGTATGAGGCTATCTGGGACCACTTCTTACCAGTTGGCGTTAAAAACAGCAATGTTTGACCTAGTATCCTGATAGTGGTGGGTTTGTAAGTGCCCACAGTCACAGGTGACTTATAGTGGGTTGGGTAATATGAAACGATATCTTCCTCAGTATTTTTGAAAGCCTTATTGATCAACAGCAAGTTATATAATTTCAAAATTGACCTACGTTGAAGGCTTTGAACTTGACCTTACCTTGCCCCTCACAGGGGCTAACTTGCTGAGAATTACTTTCCCGTTCAAGTGGACAAAATCTTCCATCAAATAATCTACTTGTCACATTACCAGCTTAACTCCCACATTGCACTTTCCAGGAGATGCTCCACGAGAGTGGGGCCTGCCAACTTTTGAGTTGATAGGCGCAATATTCTTAATAAACTTCCTTCTGATGTCTCTATATATGTTTCAAACACTGTTCACAGAAGTCCCCAAACAGTTATCTGGCTCACAGAAATCAGTATTTATGACATTTCTTTTGGCAAAGCCAGGGTTTAATATCTTACCTTACTTTTAACCTGTACAAAATATTGCGGGTATAGACACCCTGGACGCAAAGAAGTACTATCATACCACAATGTTAAACAGGTTTGTAGCTTGGCTCCACAATAAAGCCCATAAATATTTCATTCTTCATAGTGTGCCCCAGGCCTAGCATGTTATAGACTAAGGGGGTACTCTTTTACTTGAATTGCTCTACAGAAGATGCCCAGTTTAATTGTTGTATAGAGAACTAGGATCCTCTGTGAAGCCTCATATGTAGCCAAATTATAAACTGCTGTCACGTTGGAACTACAGTCGCCTCCCCCCAAACCCGTTCAGGTTAAAGACAATGTTGGATGTGACTTGAATTCCTCCTCACTGTCCTGGTAGAAGAAATCACTAGTCATACACCTCAATAACGAGGTTGTCTCAAAACTTTGGAAAATTACCAGAACGCACACTGTGACTACATAGAAAAAGAATAAGCTGCATAGAGAAGTTGGTTTTGTCGCATAAAGACCATGTCAGCTTAATCTATAGCCTGGCTCCCAAGGTTGACTTTTTCTTATGTCATTGTTTAATCTGTTGGACAAAACTGCAACAAAGAATTAAAAGGAAAAATAAAAAGTGTTGCCAGTTTCTATTGGTTACTGTAACAACACCAAACACATTCCTAAGGATGGGTGATCTGGGCTATATCACAGGACACCAGTTAAGTGCCTGGGATGGAATTTGTAAGTCATAATGCTCACAGGAGTGATGAACAAACAGCGTCCAATTACTGTATATATCGATAGCTGAGTAGACAATGGTGTATTTTATGGGCACTGGCAAAGCTGTAACTTAAAATTCTAGCGCCTGGGGCGAGAATGTCAAAGGCTGCCCCCCTAGCTCTTAATTTTAACCAAATGAACCTAAAATATTCCTAAACTGCCCCACCCTTCAGCGTTGCGCCCTGAGCGGTCACCCCTATTGCACAGCCCTAGTTATGGCCCTGGCATTGGATCTGTACTGTGGGCATGAGAGATGTGCTATACTCTGGTGCAAGGCCGTCTCTTACAATGGGCAGGTGCCCGGGCGCCCTGCGGGCAAGGGGGACCGTCCGAGGCAGAGCTGAAATCCTGCAAAAAAAATAAAATTAAAATACTTACCTTGCGGTCACGTCAGCGGCGATCCGGCTCCCTCCCTGGTTCCCTCTTCCATGTTGTGCTCGCAGTGAATGTTGGGCGTGATGTCAGGCCCAACATTCACTGCAGACATAGAACAGAGGAGCGCAGAAGAGACTCAGCGGCGCGGAAAAAAGAAGAGAAGGGCATCGGACTTAAGGAAAGTTAAAGGGGCCCATATATATATATATATATATATATATATATATATATATATATATATATATATATATATATAATCACTTTTTTTTACATACATATTTTTTTACACACACACTATTTATATGTGTATATATATATATATAATATATGTGTGTGTGTGTGTGTATGTATGTATATACATATATATTTAGGGGCCCCGGTGCACTGCATTGCCCAGGGGCCCATAATATAGTTAAAGTGGCCCTGCTCTGGTGGCATGGGACAATGCATACAGGTGGCATGTAGCTTTACTGTATGAATGGGGCATAAGATCTGTACAGTATACTGTGGGCATGGAAGCTGTACTGTATACTGGAGGTATGGGGCTATAGTGTGTATGCAAACTTGCCACAATCTCTCCCTCATTCATCCAAGCCTCAATCTACATTTCTGGGGAGACCAGAACCTCTTTGACTTCAAAAAAAATAGGGATTTTTCAGACCTCAAGATTATAAAAAATCAAGTTGACTTCACTATTAATATTACTGCAGTTACATTGTATTCATCACAGTCTTGCGACTGAATCTGTCACTGAGTCCTTTATAGACGCCGAACAATATAAAAGACCACAAATCCCAGAGTCCTAATGGGCTCCTGATCAGCGTGACGCCGCTTCTAGCCAATCACAATACAGCTGCGGGTATGAGAAAGAGGCTTGAGACGCATCTCCAGGAAGTCACCTTGACACGGAATGAAACAATTCTCCCGAGTATCGGGACTCCGCTGGGATCTTATTATAGTAATTTCCGGTCACTCAGCTCCACATCAGACATAGGAGAGGCGGCTGCAGGTTAGTGCTGAGCGGACATACTCTGTGCAGTGGCCTCAGCGTGTGGATGGATCTGTAATTGTTCACAATAACCAGCAATTTATGTACCCTTTTGGAAACTACTATATTGGGCTCACTCACCAGCAGACAGTGCAGGGAGATAAATGCCTGTAATGCTATATATCAGCGACAGACTAGGACAATAATAATATGCTGTATATATCTGACCAGACAGTGGTAAGGTGCATAGTTGCCAACTAACTCAACAGTAACTCAACAGTCTCAGGTTTTAAGGATGTTCCTGATTTTTTTTTAGCATTGACCAACTGTGCAATAAAATCCCCATATAATGCATGAGATGCCATTTTTACCATTTAGTCTTATTGGAGGCTATTGTTGAAAAGTAAAATTAAATGTAAAAAAACAAAAATTACTATCAAATTCATTGAACATGTCAGTGCTTCAAGGTCCCCCAAGACAGTGTAAGGCAGGCCTGTCCAACCTGCGGCCCTCCAGATGTTGTGAAACTACA
Organism: Mixophyes fleayi; assembly: GCF_038048845.1. Lineage (NCBI taxonomy): Eukaryota > Metazoa > Chordata > Amphibia > Anura > Limnodynastidae > Mixophyes > Mixophyes fleayi. Next base: position 208,706,690 of record NC_134407.1, on the reverse strand, counting down.
AGTCCCAGCATGCCCTTCCAGCTATCAACTGCTTGTGTACCGGCAAAGCATGCTGGGGCTTGTAGTTTCACAACATCTGGAGGGCCGCAGGTTGGACAGGCCTGGTGTAAGGCCTTACGTGTGTGGGGGCAAAGTGTGGCATATATTTAAAAAATTCTTGTAGCCAAGATGGTCCCGCAGTCGTAGTAAGGTGTGCAGACAAGATCTATTTCCACTCTTTTCAGTGACTGATGTGAATGATTAATTATTTCCTGTAAACTGCTTCATAATATCCAGACACTATATAAATAACTGTTAATGAATAAACTGTTTCATGAACCCTGGTGCTACAACTTGCCAGAACCTAAGATATGTGGTACGTAGTATTAGTTTCTATGCATTATAAAATTAATTTTGCTGTATCTTAAAATCTGTTTGAGTCCAAATTAAGAACACAATAGAAACATTTGGAATCTGCTTTGATTTAGCCATCTTTAAATAAAAAAGAAAAAAATTAAGGGTAGATCCATTATGCTGCAGATTCAATTATCTTCCTTGAAAAATTATTTTCGTTTCTCATGACTGGCTGTCCCAGCTATGAGTCTCTTGAGACAAGACAGCCATAAAACTGTATGGAAGGAGGCAGATAGTTGGCACAATAGAGGTTACCAGGCATTGTGCGCTATTAAAATGGGGCCAGCATTTAAAGACCTCATGTGTGACATGATTTGGACCTGGGAAGATTCTCTCATCTGTTTTCTTATTAGTTGCCTCTAATGGCCACCATCAAACCACAAATCACAGTTGGTACCTTTCCTCTATATCCTCTTTGTGTTGCCTGAGAGTCTGACCATGTGACATTCTACATGTCCATAATACTTGACTGGCCAGTGAGGCGTTTACACCACCATAACATTATCAGAATAACAGGTGTAATGATGTTATCCCATGTGTTTCAGATGAAAATAAAGCACTTTACAAGATTGTAATGGATAACCTACATCACAGTTATTCAGGTAAGATATTTATCATGTTCTTCTACATCACAAATAATACACAAAGAAGAGAGTGTGCTCATGGTCATCTTTTAATATGCATAGTATGAACTTTGTTTAAAGGGGCAATTTAGAATAGTCTTTCTTCATGACTTTGATAGTAGCCTTACATCACTACTGTATGCTGATGGGTTCCCTGCTCCTTCCTCTAAGTCTTTCTGTGGCTTCATGCTCCCCCATTACCCTTCTCACATGATGGCATTGTCCCTGTCACATGCAGCCCTCTCCTCACTAACACATCTCTTATCTCCTGATATTTTCTGTGCTGCTGGGGGACCCTGCTCCTTCCTATATATAAATCTCAGTCTGTGACTTCACGCTGCCCCCATTCCCCTCCTCACACTATGACACTGTCCCTGTCACATGCAGTCCTGCTCACTAACATGATCACAGGTTACTGCCTCCCACAAGGTCAGCGCTCTCGTCCCCTGAAATATTCCATGCTGTTTTGAGCATTCTGATGAACCAAGTGGCTACAGGTGGTTCTAACCCCACCCAATTCAAAACTGAAGATGTCACGGGCAATAAATAGATGAAGATTAAATATAGTAAGGTTCTGATATCTTGGCGAAACTTTCCTTAAAGCTGCACTTCCAGTAAAAGTGTTTTACTATAGTGCCCCTACCTCTAGCCAGAGACCCTGGGGCTGTTCCATGCATCTCGCAGCCATGACCAAAAACTGGGGTGGGGTGTGAGTGGGAAGACCAATTACAAGCTGCAATCAAGACATAAATGAACAACTTGCTTAAACTTGTGAAATATGTAGAATTTACTACAGAAAAAGAGGAACCACTTTGCAGTTATATTATACCTCTCAACATTTTAAAAAGTCGTATGAGGACAGAAGTGGGTATGACCACATATAGTACATAGTATGACCATGTCCTATAAGGATCGAGCCATGTCCCCACTTCCCTGTAACACATCCCCCCCCCCCCCTCTGTCGCCACTGTAAAAAGACATGCCCACTTTCCGTCGCCACTGTAGCAACAACATTATTTCTCTGTTGCGGCTCTCTCCCCTGAAAAAGGTTTGATTAAAAAAAGTAAAAAGTACAGCGGGATTTTGCATTCTGGTTATTTACTGTATTAATATGGCCTGTGACATTATTTTTTTTTATTATTAACAGATGGTCACACTGGCAGAACTATACCTGAAGGCCTGACGAACCCTGTTGCTTCACAAGATGGCGGAGAAGATTTTTATGATATGAATACCTTACAAGGAGGACAAGCCATCAATATAAGTAAACCAAGAAAGAGAAAAGGGCAGCCAGTGAGATATGTTATTGAGGAGTCGGCCGGGGAAGGAGGGGGTCTCCCAGTCACAGACATTTATATACACACAGACGAGACAATAAATTCATCCGCTAAGATGAAGGAAGAGTCAGAAATTTATGAGGAGAAAACCAATATCGCTGCTGTTTCTGCCAAGGGAAATTTGACCTCACGTGTGGGAGGACATGTTAAAGATGCTGATTACAATCTAATCAAACAACAAGTACAAACTAAATATACCACTGATCATATTAACTGTGACTTAGAATCTAAGAAAGAAGGAAATGAATGTCTCAACATTTGTTCACCTGTAGAACATAAATGTAATATTAAAGAAGAGTCTGTCACATGTGCGGGAAAAACTCTATTAGATTGTGCGCTCATTGAAAGGGCCTCAGTGCAAGTTAAGCCAGAGGAAGACACATCTGTAACCATGAACAACATAATAACAGATGAAACAACAAGAGAGTATAATACACATGATGAAGATGACAATACTGCAGATCATATGAACCAGAAACTGTTTGTATGTTCTTATTGTGGAAAATCGTACAACCAGAAATCACACTTCAACGTGCATCAGAGGATTCACACGGGAGAGAAGCCGTTTTCTTGCACTGAATGTGGAAAATGTTTCATACGGAAGTCAGAACTTGTGGCACATCAGAGAATTCACACGGGAGAGAAGCCATTTGCTTGCGCTGTGTGTGGGAAACGATTCAGTAATCGCTCCAATGTTGCAGCGCATCAGAGAATTCACACAGGGGAGAGGCCGTTTGCTTGTTCAGAATGCGGGAAAAAGTTCACCGATCGATCAGGTCTCCACACGCACCAGAAAGTTCACACGGGAGAAAAACCTTTCACATGCTCTGACTGTGGGAAACGTTTTGCTAACCGCTCGCATCTTATTACGCACCAGAGAATTCACACAGGAGAGATGCCCTTTTCTTGTTCTCAGTGTGAGAAATCTTTTACCAGTAGCTCAAATCTTGCTACACATCTGAGGATTCACACAAAACAATTTTTATGTTTGGAATGTGGGAGATGTTTTGCCAGTAATGGAAATCTTGTAACACACCAGCGTCTTCACACGGGAGAGAAGCCATTTTCTTGTTCAGAGTGTGATAAATGTTTCACTGATCGCTCTGCACTCTCTTCACATCAAAGGATTCATACAGGAGAGCAGCCATTCCCATGTCGCCAGTGTGGGAAATGTTTCCCTAGTCGCTCCCATCTTATTACACACCAGAGAATTCACACGGGAGAGAAGCCATTTTCATGTGCGGAATGTGGGAAATGTTTTAGCTGCAAAGCGAGCCTCATCACCCACCAGAGAATTCACACGGGAGAAAAGCCTTTCTCATGTTCAGATTGTGAGAAGTGTTTCACAGACCGCTCTGGTCTTATTGTACATCAGAGGATTCACACAGGAGAGAAACCATTTTCATGTAGTGAATGTGGCAAATGCTTTACTGGTCGGTCCGGGCTAGTTACCCATCAGAAGCTTCACAAGGGTGACAAACCCCATAAGTGTTCTAAATGTGGAAAATGCTTTGTGTTAAAGAGTTACTTGGCCCGCCATTTGGTAACTCATTCAGGAGAGATAATTATGGATTCATAATCTATACAATGTTTTAATGGGAACTTATAAATAATTGAAGCATTCCCTGTCAGACTTGCAGTGACAACACTGGAGTGCTACTGTGCTAGAATCTCCCAGTATGTACATAGGAGGTATTTGTTTATCTGACCCTCTCTTCCTTCCCCATTCCAGTGTGATACAATGTAAATAATCTAAGGGAAGAAGTTGATAGCATGCTGGATAGACTTCAGTGCATATTAACTCTTCTTTGGTTAAAGATCAGTGTTGGCTAACCTGTGACACTCCAGGTGTTGATAAACTACAAGTCCCAGCATACCCTTCCATCAATAAGCTGCTATATATTGGCAAAGCATGCTGGGACTTGTAGTTTCACAACACCTGGAGTGTCACAGGTTAGACAACACTGGTCTAGATTATTGTCCAATAATGGGTTTTATTTGCTTTAACTAGATACCAAAATTTATTGTCATCTGTAGTAACCAAGTAGGTTAACTTTAATTAGTTGTGTATCAAACTCACAGCAAAATTCCAATGCTATGTCAGTGCCTCTCTGCCTTCCTTCTATCTCCTCCTTCAGTTTTGTCTCCCTGATGGTGCAGGTTTTCCATATCTGTTTGCTGGAGCATAGGTGTAGTTATTTCTGACTGATACATTTTTTTTTTTCATTTATTTTTTTTAACTTAAATGGTTTTTAATAAGTTTTTGGTAAAAGAATATATGCATAGCTGTAATTACTGATTATAGTACATAATGTAAACCCGAGTAGTCAATCAAAACTGCCAGTAAACAGACATTCAAGAAAGTAACAAAAATAATAACACATAAAACATTAAATTACATGTAAAACATAGACTTCAAGGGGGAAGGAGAGGAAAACAAACAAGGGGAAAAGAGTCGGAGACCGGCCATACATTTAATCAGTTTACCATAAAAGTAATTCTACACCTCACAGAAGTATGCAACATTAGCATGAGGGGTTAAGCAGCAGACACAGGTCTATATTCTGTAAAAAATTCGTACCATATGAACCATTTAACCAGAGGCGAAGAAATTGTTGAAACATAATTAAAGCCTATAGTTTCCATCTCGGAGCTGTGTTGGACTTTGTTAATAATTTTGGTAAGAGACGGAATCAAAGGGGATTTCCAGGTTTGCGCTATTGCGGTTCTGGCTGAGATGAGTATATGCCCAGCAACATAGTAATTATGGCACTGAAGATGAGGGGGATAAAGGTGTAAAAACGCAATAGCTGGAGATAAATCAACCTTGGTGACCTGAGTAATTAGTTGATAAATTTCAACCCAAAGTGGTTGAAGCTTAGGACAGTTCCAAAAAATATGCATAAGCGTACCAATCTCCCCACACTTACTCCAGCAATATTTGGTTTCTGAAGGCCAGATTTTATGAAGTTTGTATGAACCATTTTGATTAGCATTTCTGAATGATTAATAAATTTTGACATTGGTAAATTTTCTCCCAAACCTCTGTTGAGATAACCAAGTCAGGATCCCTCTCCCAAACCCCCTGTATCGAGAGATCTCTACTATCTACAGGAACCATCAAGATCCGATACCATACTGAAATGTCTCCCGCATGAGAGGTAGGGGAGAGAGATGACATAATACCAGGTGGAGCCGGCTTCAAAACCGGTGGGTATGAGGGCTGGGAATGTATCCAATGTCTAATTTAAAGGTACTTATAAAAATCATACTTATAAAAATCACTAACTGGGACATCATATTTCTCTTGAATTTGGGGAAAGTAATCCTCCCTCCATAAGATCCTGCGCATTCCGAAAGACAAGACGGAAGTTCCGGGATCAATTGTGACAGTGCAATTGTAGAAAGACTAGAGGAGGGAAGGTGGTATTCTTGTAAAGAAATCAACATCTTGTCCCAGATGAAGAGAGAATCTCTAACACTTCTCAGGGCTTGGGAAGGTCTCGATCTTCTTGATTTATCTAACCATAGAAGGTCTGCTAATGGAAATGAGGAAAAGCTATACTGCTCAATGTTTACCCAAGGTTTCCTTAACTGGGGAGGGGCATGCCAATCCCTAAGCTGGTCTAGAACAGCCACAAATTGGTATGTTTCTAATTTAGGGGCAGCTAGTCCACCTTTTATTTTAGCTCTAAACATCCTTTCTCTTGAGAGTTTGGGGCGTCTATTGTTCCAAATAAATTTAAACGCAAAATGTTTTGAGCAAAGACATAGGCACTAAATAAGGAATACTGCGAAACAGGTTCAGGATCTTCCGGAGGAGCATCATCTTTAGTGCCGCTATCCTTCCTACCCAGGAAATTTTAAAGTTAAACCAGGATTTTGTGAGCTTATCAAACTGACCTAACAGTGGTTGGTAGTTAAGTTGAATAATCAAATTAGGGTCTGGTGGTATGCATATACCTAAGTATGTCATATAGAGGGGACACTAATGAAATTTATATAGAGACTTAAGGAGCTTCAAAATATCTTGCGTGAGAGCCACCCCCAGAGCTTCAGACTTGGTCGTGTTGAGCTTATAATAAAATACTGCTGAATAATCTTGTAATATGCAGGATAAGGCGGGCAGGGAAGACTCAGGGTTGGAAACAAACAGAAGGACATCATCAGCAAATAAGCAAATTTCATGATGAGATCCAATAACCATCCCCTCTACAGTTTGATCCGTTCTAACTTTAGCAGCCAGGGGTTCCATGGCTGGAACAAAAATCAGGGGGGGGAGTGAACAGCCTTGTCTAGTACCATTGCTAATCTGAAAGGCAGAGGAGAGGAACCCATTACTGAAGACTCTAGCTGAAGGAGTAGTATATAAGGTAGCAATAGCTTGGAGAAAGGAGCCCCCAAAACCAAATTTAATGAAAAAAGCCATCATGTACTTCCAATGAATTCTATCAAACGCTTTTTTCAGCATCTTCAGAGAGCAACAAGAGGGGCACAGAACTAGTTGAATGAGTCTCTTTATAAAATTCAGAAGTCTCCTAGTATTGTCTGGAGCCTGTTTACGCGGTATAAATCCCACCTGGTCTAGATGAATTAATTGTGGAAGGATAGAATTTAAGATTTTAGCAATCGGCAAAAAATTTAAATCTAAATTAAGGAGCGTTATAGGCCGGTAATTATGACATTGTGTGGGGTCTTTCCCCGATTTTGGAATAGTGATTATCTGCGCCTCTAACATTTCTGCAGGTAAGAACGTGTCTTTAGCAGCCGAATTAAATAGGTTAGTTGGCATCGGGGACCATTCAGACCGGAAAGAGGAATAGAAGTCTTGTGTTAACCCATCAGGGCCCGGGGTCTTCCCTCACTTCATGGATTTTATAGCGGCTTGGATTTCGTCCTCTTTCCAGTCTGAACATAAAGCCTCGGCTTCCTCAGGAGGTAGAGGTAGAGCTGGGAGCGAAAATCATTAATAGCCTCTGGGTGGGTTGTGTCTAAGTTACATCTGTCTTTAGATTATATAAACTTTCATAATAAGAAGCAAATCTATTTGCTATTAAAAAAGGATAACTGGTTAATATATGCTTGGCTAGTCTCCAGGGCCTCAGGGGCCGGTCTCTTGCAATGGTCTCCAGATGCCAAACCAGAGGAGCATGGTCTGACTAGGTGATAGGCAGTATCTCAATTTTCTTTATACGCTGGAGGGACCATTTATCAGTTAAAACCAAATTGTTTCTTGAATATGAGCTATGAACATGGGAGAAGAATGTATAGTCCTTTTCCCCCAGGTGCAATACACGCCAAACATCGTATAAGTCATATTTCGCTAACGTTTGCGAAAAAGCTAAAGAAAGAGCATCAAGAGAAGACTTCGATTGCTTGGAAGGGCTAGAAGAACGATCTAACTTTAAATTCAGGGCAACATTATAGTCTCCCATACATAACACCATTCCCCGTTTAACCTTGTGAACAGCCTGACAAAGCTTCATGAGGAACAGAAGTTGTCTGGAGTTAGGAACATATAGAGAGACAAGTGTAACAGACTGACGACTAATATTCCCCACCAATATTAGAAATATTCCGTTTTTGTCAGAGACTTGTTTATCTAGTTTAAAAGGCCACTTGGCTCCAATTAATATAGCTACACCATTTCTCTTGAATGGGCCAGATGCGGCATAACAGATAAGTGTATTTAGAGTTATGGAATTGAGGTGAGACGTGATGAGAAATGAGTCTCCTGGCTAGCTACAACATCAGCCCCTTGGGATGTAAAACTTTTAAGGGCAATTTGTCGTTTGTTGGGCGAATTTTGACCCTTTGCATTAACAGAGAGAAATTTAAGCATATCAGAAACTACTTAAATTAGTCGTACAGCTTACCCAGGCTTCTATCTTTGGCGGCCTTCTTCTCCAAACAGTCTCCGACAGGACTCAAGACACAAGGGAAGACACAATAGAAGGAGGGAAGACAAAGAGACACAAATAAACTGAAATAGTACCCATAAAGGAACTAGTACTTTGCCACTAAATAGAAAAACAAAATAGACAAGTGGCAAAACGAAGTATCCAACCCAAGATAAAAAAAAAAAAGTCTAAACAGATAACAACACTAAACCATAATGGCAAAAAGGTATTGAAATAACAATAGCATCAGAAATATAAACATACAAACTGGAATATAGGTCCTTCATCCTGTCACCTTCTCAAAGAGAGGGGTCAGCAACCGGATGTCCAAGAACCGATACACTATCTTAGGTAATTAAGGGATGTGACCAAAACAACAGGATGTGCTGACCACCCCTAGTACAGAAAATATAAATTGTGTAACAAAACAACTCTTAAAGTAACATCATAAATATGAAAGCTTGTGGACCATTCTCTGGTGACCCGGCTGGGCTCAGGTCGGGCTGGTAGATCTTGGAGCTGGATATCCCATTCCTTTAATAATGCTGAGCCCTTTTCAGGAGAAGCAATTATAACAAGAGTTCCGTTTCTGTGAACAAGGAATTTAGTCGGGAACCCCTAGCGATATTGGTTGTTGGCCGATCTCAGGGCTGAGGTTATCTGTGAGAAAGACCTGAAGGTGAGTAATGGCAGCCACAGCTTCTGGTCAGCTCAGATGAGGAGGACAGCACTTAATTTTCAGGCATCAGCCCCTGGAGAGTCTTATATTAGTACTAGCTGCCCATTCAGAGGGTCTCGCCTCCCGCACAAATAGAGCGCGGGTCCAACCTCTTCGAGAGACTCAAGTCATTAACTTTTTAAAAAATATCTGCTAAATCCGCCAATTTCATGAGCCAATGCTCATCATACAACCTATCTCCCAAAGTCGTTGTCAGCTGGGAAGGTTCTGACTTCAGCCCTCATTTCGAAGAGTCAAGTCAGAGTTTTGCTGCGAGAATGCCCCATTCTGTATGAAGAAGTAAAGACATATGTAGACTCCCCATGTCATCACACAACATTTTGAATAGCCTTGTGTGACGAAATGTAGTATATCTAATGACTGATTGTAATTTTCTGTTGAATTTATGTATAACAGTATGAATATTTCATATAACCTTTCAAAGTGTATTTGGTTAACTGACCAAGGCAAGTGTCAATGGTCTCTTGAAACCAGCCAGCCCAGAGACAGATATCTGAGTAGTTTGTGTATGCAGAGGAGTTAGGCTTAGCCAGGTAGAGAGATCAGAGGTGAGAGATTCTCTGAGGTGCCCAAACATATATCTTAGTGATAGATAATTTACTTTGGGGGAAAACTCTGTCATTTTGGGAACCAATATGTCTTAATTGAAAGTGTAAATTCCTAGGGTGGGGGTTGAAGAGCAAAAAAGAAATGGTTTAAAAATCCCTTGTTTCAGACATCAGATTGTCCATTTCTTTGAGGAGGGTCTACCATGACCATGACTGAAATGTGCCATTGTTCTAAATGTGTACTCCTCACATGCCAATTCCTGAACTTGTAAGTAGGGATCCTGGTTTTATTTCCTATTTTATTTTCTGAAACTCATTTGTGCAACCCATTGTATGTCTGTTTGTTATCTTTTTGTAAATAAGCCTTGGAAATATTTTTCAGATTAAACATATTTAATCTAGCGTATTTCTCCGTCATTCTTTGTGAATTTACGAAGCCCAAGGAGGCTCATGCTACAGGTGTACGTGATTTAATTGTGAAACATTAACAAGTGGTTTTGGTGAACATAAGGACACCTTAATAAATCCTTTGTGGTGACAGAAAAGGTGTATTCATTGTTAATTAACTAAGGTGATCGCAGCTGTTCAGATTGCTGTATCTGGGACAGGCTGGGCGTTTGTGACAAACATGGTATGGAATAATCCTCAAGGGCCTATCTAGACATAGCCTCCTCACTGCCTCCATCCCCTTGCCCTTCATACAGAGGTGTAATTGTAAAATACTGTTCTGTGTATATCTACATAATTGTAAACAAGTAGTGCACTTATATCCTTATGATATAACATTAAGTACATGTTTTATCAGTTATTTGGTACGGTATACAATGGCGTAATATGGCCTGCAGGGCCATTCTATATGTATTACTGTTATACACAATACAGAATGATATGGCGCTTCACTAAGATTGCAGCCTAATACGTGGAATGGAGAGTCCACCTCTCTCCAAAATACAATATTATAAAATCATGGACCACGTACGTTTTAAGCGCAGACTTTCATACAAATAGAAGATGTTCCATATCAATATAGACTCCTCCCACTTGATGATAATTATTCCGTGTCTATAGGTGGATATACCAAACCTATAACGAACTCAAACGACACAAAAACAGGGACAATAATAGTGCAGTATGTTAACAACTTGATAATGATAGTCCCAAAAGAAGTCCCAAAGGTAGATTGTTTATATTCATTCACTTTGTGCAGGGAACGGAAACGACACCAAAAAAGAATCCTGTGTTGTTCATATCCAACTCCCCCAATGATATTATGCTTACAAGAATGCAAAAGGTATTGGGCATCTCGTGTATATATATTCAGAAAACTCTCCTTCACATCCCCTCTCAGGGTACACTCCACCGATTAGATGATGCAAAACAAAAATAATAAAACACAATCTGGTGCATTAACTTTAAAAAAACATGTTTATTATATAGCCAACATGTCATGCTTCACAAGTAAAACATGTATAAAAGGTAATGCGTTTCGACTCAAAATTGAGTCAAACGCGTAGGTTGTAAGCTGATTTGTGTTCCTGTTACCTGACGTTTTTTGGATAGAATCGACGTTTGAACATATACATATGATCACAGCTGAATCTGGTACGAATATATGCATTACCTTTTATACATGTTTTACTTGTGAAGCATGACATGTTGGTTATATAATAAACATGTTTTTTTAAAGTTAATGCACCAGATTGTGTTTTATTATTTTTGTTTTGCATCATCTAATCGGTGGAGTGTACCCTGAGAGGGGATGTGAAGGAGAGTTTTCTGAATATATATACACGAGATGCCCAATACCTTTTGCATTCTTGTAAGCATAATATCATTGGGGGAGTTGGATATGAACAACACAGGATTCTTTTTTGGTGTCGTTTCCGTTCCCTGCACAAAGTGAATGAATATAAACAATCTACCTTTGGGACTTCTTTTGGGACTATCATTATCAAGTTGTTAACATACTGCACTATTATTGTCCCTGTTTTTGTATCGTTTGAGTTCGTTATAGGTTTGGTATATCCACCTATAGACACGGAATAATTATCATCAAGTGGGAGGAGTCTATATTGATATGGAACATCTTCTATGTGTATGAAAGTCTGCGCTTAAAACGTACGTGGTCCATGATTTTATACTATATGTATTACTGCTGTCTACCTCCGTGCTCTTGCCCCATAGAAAGAGTATTCTACCTATTTTGATATTATACTAATTTTCACCCAGCCAGAGTTAGCCGTAAGAGGCTAATTCTATATATTTAGCACTTTGGGTGTCAAGGTTTCAAGATCATAAATCCATTTTGTCTCTAATTGGTTAAATTTTCTCCCTAGATCCCTCCTCTCCAATGTGGTTTGACGTGCTGCATTCCCTGGAATCTTAGGGTTGTGGGGTCACAGTTGTGGTGTGTCCTGAAGTGATTGGATAAACTTTGTGTCTCTTTGTCTGTTTTGATATTTCTAATATGTTCAGCCACCCAGGTTTTTATATTTCCTGGCTGTTCTGTCCACATATTGTATACCGCACAGGCAGGTGATCAAATATATGATTTTTTTTTGTGTCGCACGTAATATGATCTTCCAAGGTGTATTGTATCTTCGTGCATGAGTGGAACCCTTACAGGGGTTTTGTACTGCTATTTTTAGTGGTTCTACATCCTGCACACTTGGCACATGGGTAGAAACCTTTCATAACATTACCTGTAAGCCAGGTGTCTCTTTTGGAATCCTTGACTACAAGGGCACTGGATGTCAACTTTTGTTTTAAGATTTGGTGCTTTTTTTTTGAAGATGGTTATCTGTTTGCTTTGTAGTACAGTTTTTAATACCTCGTCTTTATGTGCCAATGTTCCTGTTTAATCTTCTTTATTTTAATGGAGGCTTCTGAATATTGTGTGATTAATGGTAGGCTGATTCCCTGCCCTCCCTTCTCCTGTTCGTGGTTCTGTATTCCCAAAAGGGAGGTTCTGTCCTTGGGGTTTATTTACTAAACTGCGGGTTTGAAAAAGTGGAGATGTTGCCTATAGCAACCAATCAGATTCTAGCTGTTAATTTGAATAATGCACTAAATAAATGAAAGCTAGAATCTGATTGGTTGCTATAGGCAACATCTCTACTTTTCCAAACCCGCAGTTTAGTAAATCTAGCCCCTTGTGTTTTGCTTCCTCAAATACCTGTTCTACTATCTCCCTGTTGTACCTTTTTTCTATGAAATGTTCTTTGAGAATATTTCCTTGGCTTTCATATGACTCTAGATTTGAACAATGTTTAACCACTGAGGGTGATGATGACTTGTGGCCATTATGTAACAATTGCAATCCACCGGTTTAAAGGGGGTGGCAGTGTGTATCTTGTTCTCCACTGTGATTTCAAAGTCTAAGAATGTAGCATGACTCTTGCTGCTGATGGAGGTAAATTCTAAATTTCTGTTGTTGTCGTTAATATACTTTAGGAACTCGTCCGGTGATTCCTAGGTTCCTCTCTATATAAATATTATGTCATCTGTGAACCTCCTCCAGAGGACTAAGTTTGCACCAAGCCCTGTTCTGCTCCAAATGAAATGGTTTTCTCACCAGCTCATGAACAGATTTTCGTAACTTGGCGCAAACTGAGTCCCCATAGCAGTTTTCACGATACTTTTGAACATGTACTTTTTATCCACATGTCCCCCTAGGGGTCTGCCCTAGCACACATTATGACTGTGTATTCAGTATGTGTGTTCATTCCCATAGCATGTCTGTGCTCACCCACATACTGTGTATGAATATTAGCTTTCAGATTGGTAATATATGAGATTGTGTCATATTATCTATTACACTGTAGGTGATGTATTCCTGATAGTCTGAGGGCTTCCTATTGCTTAAGCTGGGTACACACTACACAGTTTTCATCCAATAATCGGCTAAATCAGCCGACATATGACCTCTCGTTCAAAAGTCGGGTCAGTGTGTGCAGTGACACGATGGTCGAAAGTCTGCCCAAATGGACGATTGTCGCACCGTTTAATATTTTTGTTCCAACCTCGTTTCCGCTGTGTAGTGTGTATAAACTTCCGACCGATCCACAACAGTGAGTATGAAATTACAGTCATTGCTCAGGACAACATGGCTGTAAAAAGTCGCTAAAGGGACGTCCGCTCTTCCCTTTATCGTCCTAAACAAGGCTAGTGTGTATGCAGTCCATGGACCGAGCGATCGGAACATCGATCGCATGTAAAATCGCTCGGCATAAAAAGTTGGTCGAAATTTCTGTAGTGTGTACCCAGCTTAACAGAGTAAGTCTCTGTGTATTCTAGGTCTGCAGAAACAATACATCAATAATTATATATCAGGAAGACCAGACTATTGTTTACCAGAAACTATCTTTGTTTACCTAGACAACAGGAGATCTAGCTAGGGGTAGTGTCCCCGTCTCTGTTAAAATCTAGTCAGATAAGTGTTATGTTTAAAACACAATGGAGTGAATAGTCAGCATTACATTATGCTGTAACCATTTATATAGATTGTGTATATTTGGCTCTGCTATTTACATTGCTAGTTAACCACACGTTACAGGCTAAAAATGAGAAACTGTAATATTGTGCTTTTAGCTACATCTGTAGGCAAACAAGATAATGTTTAGCAGTGTATTAACAAGCCAGACATTGTGGCTTTCTGTGTCTGATTTAAGCACCTTAATTAGGAAACGTGTATTGTATTCCTTATATCCTAAGAAACAGCAGACAGTCTGCACACCCCTACAGCCTGAGGCTATTCTGTGAGTATTATTATTATTTTATTATTAATTTTTATTTATAGGGCGCCCCAAAGTATCCGTAGCGCCGTACAAGGACAAACAATGTCACAGTACAAGGTGAAACAGCACAGTACAAGTAACAGTAAGCACTATAACTCTGGGGGCTCAGGCACAGCATGAAAGAGAGGGAGGGAGGGAAAAAGTGATTACAGGCAGGTAACTATGGCCCAAGAGGGTGGGTATAAGATAGAGCAGTGGAGTGTCAGGGGGGGTGGAGGAAAGATCAGGCTGGTGCAGGAGGTAATGGTTCCTGCCAGCTGACGGAGGACAGAGATCAGGAGAAGGACTGCGAGGACCCTTGTTCCTCTTCCTTTGGATAAGTTACCCCAGGTCTTGTGAATCTGTGTGCTCGCCAAAAGCTAGGTGACAGTGAAGCCGGACCACTGCCCTGCTGGCAGTCACTGGGGCTTCGCACTCCCAGGAAAGCCTAAGCCTATAGTCGGATTTCCCAAGATGGCCATAATAGCACCAGTATTGTATTGTATGTACTACACTCGTGTCCATTGTGCATACCTGTAATTGTTACTCCTGTACATATGTTGGTTTTGTGCCTGTTGTTGCTGTTCCATTATTAAAAGCTAGCATTGGTTAAGTTGGATATCTGCCTGGGTGTATTTACCCACGTACAGGGGAACATGGTAGGCTGTTCAGCCCTGGTAGACACCATTCCCTCACCGCAGTCCCTTGCTGCTGTAGATAGTACACATCATTGAAGTAATTGTGAGTATGAATTTTATGCTTTCTATTCTGAAATCCATTTGGTCCACTTGAATGTTTTCTGATTTTTCTAAATAGTTTCTGACACTTTCACATCCAAGTTTGTGGCTAATGCAAGTGTAGAGTGATTTGACATCACTCGTGACTATGTATCATCATCATCATCATCACCATTTATTTATTAATGGGAGGAAGACTATGTAATAATCTCTAGAATTTTGAGTATATGAGTAGTGTCTTTTAAGTAAAAAGTTTTTTTTGTTTGACTACCGTATTTCACCTCATAATCGTCGCACCGTGTTTTTTGGATCTTTCATTACGTAATCATCGCATGGTATAATTCTGTTTGTCACGCCACAAACAGAGCAGCAATGTATTCACCAGTGGCATATGGGTGACTAAGTCACATGATATGGGAAGACTTGCATCTTCCCGCGCTAGTTATACTGTATAGTTCGTATGCCAGTGATACCGGTACATCAATTTCTCATTATGGGTAAATAGAAAAACTATTCTGCGGGCTTCAAGCTGAAAGTGATTGTGTTCATTGAACAGCATGGTGTCACACGCCGGACTCCCGCTGTCTCCCCGGGAGCCGGCGTGTGTGTCCGCTGATTCCGGAGGCCTTTCCCACCAAGACTCTCTTTTTTCACTTATCTGGTCCACGCTGCTGCAGCCCTCCAGCGCTGTCTCTCCCCTTCTTCCGTTCGGCGGTCAGTGGTTCTGCGCATGCACAGAACTGTCTAACTGTTTTATGTGTTCTCACTGCCCTCTATTGGCTGTCCAATAGGAACTGCACTATATCTACCTCCTCTGACCAGAACTCAATGCTGGTTCTTTCAGTCAGTCCCTGACTTTAAGATTGGAAACAGCTCCTGTGTTTTTGCTATTTCTTCAGCTCCCAAGCTACATCTCTCCGGGGAATTCACCTCTAGGTGGCTACGCTGCTGACATTCCAGTGAAAGCACTTCCAAGTGGCGACACTATCTTTTCCAGCTAACCAGCTCCCTAGTGACTACATCGCTGAACATCCCAGCTATATTTCCTCTCCCAAGTGACAACGCTGCCAAACTTCCCGGCTAAACGCCACTATCAAGTGACAGCACTACTTCTACCTGATTCTACGCTCCGTCTGTTGTGTTCGCTGAGAACTTCTCCAGGGGACCGCGACCTGCAAGTGGAAGCCGCAAAAGCCCATATTCCCTTGCGGGAATCACTGGTGAACACCTTTCACTTGTTAGACTCCGCGCCCCTCGCTGAAGTAACGTCAATCTCGGCTGAACTATCAGGATCTAGTTGAAAACTCTCTGGTAACGTGATACATGGAAATAGAGCTGCGGAAAAAGACAATATTCAGTGAGTGAAAAGTTAGTGTGAGACTGGTGGAGACTAAAAGACAAGCTAAAGAACACAAACCTTTCTAGATGCGCGTTTGGAGGTTCTAAAACACAAGTTTCCACAAATTGATGAAGTGTTTTTGTATATCAAGGAAATGCGTAATAATGGCTGCAGCGTATCTTATGAGATGTTGCAAATGAAGGCACGGGAGGTAGCACGCAAACACAACATTCTTACAACTCTGTTTAAGACGAGTCGTGGCTGGGTTATGAGGTTCATGCAACGACGCAATTTGCCAAAGGTTGCCACCTGATTACACTGACAAGGTTGAAAACTTTGATCGATTTGTCTTGCTCACGCACCAGGAAAATACATACTCACTGTCTCAAATCGATAATGCTGATCAGAGTCCAGTGTTTTTCGTTATGCCTCGCAACAGCACTATTGCGCTAAAAGTATAATCGAATGTATCTATGAAAACCAGTGGTTATGAGAAATTACGGTGCACTATAATGCTTGCCATTACAGCTGATGTGTAACGACCTGCCTACAAGCTTGCTGCTTTATATTGACAGCCCCTGCCTCCTGGACTTTTTCTGTGTTTCATTTTATGTGTCAGCAGCAGTACCTCTGATCACCAGAGGTGCTGCTATTGTGCCTGTTTCTTGCGCTTTAAGAGTTACCTTGTGGAAATAATTATTCCTTACACCTGGGTTTTCCTCTATGTATACTTGTCACTCCCATCATACATTGCTGGTTATTGTTGTCACATCCTGTTGTTACATTGTTGTTACTTCCTTCTGCTGTGCTTCTGGGTTTATGCTGCTTGGAATCTCTCCATCCATTCTGCTTACCTGCATCATCTGTGAACCTGGTATTTACCTCTGCATTTCCCTGCACTTGCTGCTTGGGATCTCGCCATGCCTCCTGTTTACCTGCAACAGCCGTGTACCTGGTAATTACTGCAAAGCTCATTATTACACCTTCTGTTTATACTCTTCAGCTCCTTAGCTGTATTCCTGCATTGATTCGTGACCTGATGGAAGGAAGTTACCAACTTACATAATTTTCAAGAGGAAAACAATGCCTAAGGGAATACAATTTCCCTGCGGAATTCATGAGTGCAACCAAAGGGTTGGATGGACTTCTCCATGAAAATATGATGCAACAGGCATTCATTCCCGGTGGCCTAACATCAATCTTGCAGCCACTGGATGTATGTCTAAGCAAACCCTTTAAAGACCACTTGTGCTGTTTCTACAACGAGTGGATGATGAGCGGAGATCACCAGTTGACGCCTCCTGGAAATATTAAGCGCCCGTCCTTGGAACTGAGATGCATGTGGTTAATTAAGAGTTGAGACCTTATACCACACGAAACAGTCATCAAAACCTTCAAAAAGACGGGAATTTCGAACGCACTAGATGGATCTGAAGATGACGCACTGTGGCAGAGCGAAGACGAAGTAAACAAATCGTATACGAGTGGCGTGTCAGATAATGAAGCCAATGATGGCGGCGCAGAATCTTCGGACACAGAAGATTAAATGTAAGTGTGTAATAAATTATTTAAAAGTAAGACTGGAACAATTTCACATAATGGTCGCACCCCACTTTTTGCCCAAAAAATTTAGCATATAATCTGGGATGATTATGTGGTGAAATACGTTATATTCTGTAAAAACTGATCTATATACTGTGATAGGTTTTGGGTCAATGAATCTATCCCAGGTACAATGGGCCTTCCTGGTGGTTTTTCCTGATTTTTGTGTATTTAAGGGAGATGGAAAAAGACCCGGATTCTGGGTGATCTGAGATGAGAAATTCATATTCTTTTTTATTAAATATCCTCATGCCCAACCCTTTTTAAAGAAATTTGTTCAGGTCACTTTTGAATTCTGCTGTAGGGTAGTGTAGGTAGTGCGATCATTCTGTAGACTATATGCCTCTTCCATATAGCTTTCAATATTCGTTGATGCTCGTTCGTGCCTCTGTTCTGCTATACAGTTGTGATTTTGATGAAAACTAAATGAGTTTGCTGTGAGATTCGAAAACACAGATACATAAACATTGATGGAAGGGATGAAGGAAGCTGGGTTCTTAAATTTAGACAAGTTAATTTTTACCTACTGCGTATTAGCCTGGTGTGGGAAGCGTAGGGCGCCACAAGAGTGTGCGTCTTGGGCGGCCTGAACCCTTAATCCTACTTGCCTACTTTCCCGAAATGTCCGGGAGGCGCCTGAATTTCGGGGAGTCCTCCCGGAAGACCAGGCAATATCTCCCTGATCCTTATGGAGGGCGGCATGGTGACGTCATCGCGTCACCATACCTTAATGGGCAATCACGTCATTAAACCTTGCCTCTGCTATTCAATGGCGCAAATTTCTGCATTTTATCGTAGGGCATACTTGTCAACTTTGGCAACTTTTGGGGGTCAGATGGGCATGTGGGGACAGTGAAACGTATCACTGCCCCCCCCCCCCCCCCTATACTGTCATTACCATGTTTGGCCTATAACAGCAGGTGATGGGGCCGTGATGACGCAAGATTTGCGTCACTAAGCCCCGCCCCTCGCTTTAACTTGCTGAACAGGCCGAAAACCAGTAGGATGTTCTGCTCTCACGTGAGTCCAGGAAGAGTCTGAGAAATTCAGGAGTCTCCTGGACATTCCGGGAGAGTATGCAACTATGTAGTAGAGGTCGGGACTATGGTGATGCGACAAAGACACTTTGCCCCCTCCTAACCCCTATCACATGACCATGCCCTTAATCAGGTCCTGAGCTTTGTTAAAGCAAATAATATGGCGAACCTGGGGCCGCTGACTTCTGAGCCCTCCTGTGCACAATGCATGAGGTTGCCCATCACTATTGTACACTGTGTCTCAGACCCTCCAATCTGACCCCTTCCACCTGGTACAAATGGCTCTGCTCCCAATATTCCCTCTTTCAGCCACTATTGCAGTCACCTAGGCTGGGGCAATTCATTGAGGGTTAACAAACACCCCTTTTCATCAATGAATTAAAACAGCCCGGTGACTGCAATAACAGCTAAAGTGGTAAGTTCAGGAGCAGACCCATTTGTATCTGCAGTTATTGTACCTGTCTCATGGCCGAATCGGTCGCCTAGCCACTTATAAACATCGGATAACGAAGAAGACTACAATCCCCAGAGTCCTAATGGGCACAGAATCACATGACACCACTTCTAGCCAATCACAATACAGCCACTGGTATGAGAGAGAGGCTTGGAACGCATAACCAGGAAGTAGCGTTGATACGCAACTACATAATTCCCCATTTCTCGGGCTGGGATATTATTGCAGTGATTTCCGGTCACTCAGCTCCTGCATCAGACGGAGGAGAGAGGCGGCTGCAGGTTAGTGCTGAGCGGGCAGGTTCTGCTCAATGATCTCAGCGTGTGGATGGATCTGTTATTGCTCACAATTACCAGCAATATCTGTAGCCTTTTGTAATCTGCTATATTGGGCTCTCCTAGCAGCAGGAAGAGAAATGCCTGTAATGCAATATATAGCCAGTATATCAGCGCCACTCTAGTACAATAATTCATTGTTATCTACATGGTGCAAAGTTACCAACTATCGCTATTCTCCAGGGACAGCCTCAGTGATAAAGATTTGGTCCTGGAAATGTACATGTTTTCTAGTATTGGCCAACTGGTCAATACAACCCCCACACCCCCTTCCACATTCTACCATTTAGATGTTATTCCTAGGTTTATTCTTTAGGCTTTAGAAGGTAATTATTTGTTGAAATGTAATATTTAATGAAAAAAATGCATCACTATCAAAATCCGTAAGCTTAAGAATGTGCGAAGGTGTGAGCTTTGGTCTCTTCCTTTCTGGTTTTATAAATGTCTGAGACTGACAGTTTGAAACCTTATGAAAGGAGTACGTGCCGACAACTGCCAACAGATATAGTTGTCATGGTACAGGCTACTGGCAGTCGCAGAAAAATGCAGCAGTATGTGCTTTTAAGTTAAGGCCATAATATATGCCCAGCGAGGAAAGCACCAATCATCATCAGCGGAGTATTCACAAACATTCAATCACAAGCGGTTCACTAATGCAGTCAACCTTATCTTCATGAGCCGCTATTTGCACCTGGCCATGGCCGCCCTCAAATATTACGGCTTTTACCTGGTTGGCATCCATTCACAATTGCGTGTACATTCCCTTACTGTACTCCGCCTATGTTAGAACGTCCCGTCCCACCTATCCTGGCGCAAGACCCAGGACGCTTATGTTATTCAGGGTATGTGCCAGGGGCGGATCTAGGCAACTGCTCTACCCGGGGCGATTTTAGGGGGGCGATTTAGGCCCCGCCCCCTTTCTAATTTCTAAAGCTGCTGACGGCTGCACAGTATGTGCAGGTCCGTTCAGCATTGGCAGTGTGCTGTCCCGCTGCTCTGATTGTGTTTAAAACACAATCAGAGCAGCCGGGCAGCATACTGTCAATCCTGAACGGACCTGCACCGTGCAGCCGTCAGCAGCAAGCCCCTGCTAGGGGGGGCGATCGCCCCCCCCCTCCGGGTTCCGCCACTGGTATGTGCATAGCGATTTCATGCAAAATACCCTATGCAAACTGGTGTAGTACTCACTGTACATCACCCCCTCATGGTGAAGTAATTTTGACCTGTTGTAGTAGTAGTAGTAGTCTTTACTGGCTATCAGGTCACAGTTGGTACCTTTCCTCTATATCCTCTTTGTATTGTCTGAGACTGTGATTTTCTACATGACAACAATACTCCTCTGTTGACTGGACAGTGAGATGTTTACACCACTATAACAGTATCAGAATAACAGCTGTAATGATATTTCCCATATGTTTCAGATAACATTAAAGGTCATTACAAGATTGTAATGGATAATCTACATCACACCAACTCAGGTAAGATATGTATCCTGATATTCTACACCACAGATAATGCACAGAGAAGAGGTAGCATTCTTTATGCAAAGGTAACAAAAGTCCCATATCATCTTCCATACTGCGGAGATAGGGTAACGGCACAGCAAGCTGACATTTTCTCAAAATGAACATGTTCAATGTATGAACTTTGTTTAATAGAGAGGTCCATTTTACACCACAAATCTTTCTGCATGAGCCTGACATCAATACTTTGGCGTATATTTACTAAACTGTGGGTTCAAAAAAATGAAGATGTTCCCTATAGCTACCTATAGGGTTCTAGCTGTCATTTTGTAGATTGTACTAAATAAACGATAACTAGAATCTGATTGGTTGCCGTAGCCATATCCACTTTCAAACCCGCAGTTTAGTAAATATACACCTTTGTGTTGTTTGGGACCCTGTTCCTTCCACTATCTAGTCTGTAGCTTCATGCATATTCCCTCTTCACATTACAACACTGCCTCTGTCAACATGCAGCCCCGATCTCGCTAACATAATCCTTGAAATACTCCATAGTGCTGTTAGTATTCTAATGAATTGTTTGTCATTTTTTTATTTTATTTTTGTTGCCAATTTAATTATATGTAGACAGTGTTATGATGATGATGTTGAGTATTATGTTACTATGATGAAATGAGGTACACAGGCAGCATTAACACAGGTCAACCCCACCTTCATGACAGGGCACAAAGCCCAAGATGTTCCCACTATTTATTTTAGCCTATATGTTCCCTGTGTGAAATGTTATATACATTTCTCTAAATTGAATTGACTGTGATCACTTGTCTTTTCCTTTCCTACTGCAGAAAGTTTAGTGTTCCATTCCCGTTAGATTATCCCCCCCCCCCCCTACAGTCAGCAGCTTGCAGGGACCTCTTCCTTCCTTACCAATGATAAGTTTAGGCATCCAAGGCTTTATGTATAGTTGAAAGCAATTTACACCAAAAACAGAAGCGCAAATTGCATCTGGGAAAAAAAGGCAAAATTTTCTAGGAGTTAAGGTGAACCCAGCTCAGAATATCTAACACCATGCGCTTTTTGAGGACACAATTTAAGCCTGCAATTTGGACGCAGTTGCGTCCAACTCTGCATGTGTGTCCGGCGCAAAACGCACCCGTGTGGAAATGCTGAGCAAGGCGTAGGTGCTCTATTTTTCAATGACAAGACCTCCTACAAGTTTACACTTCATATACCAAGTAGCCATATTTACGTGTGCATACACCTATTGAGCAATGAAGCTGATGTTTTATTTTGTGTGGTACAGTGATGTCATTTTTTTGGAATCCTTTACGAATCTATACACCAATTCTGGATTTGAAGAAGCTCAACAAGTCTGTTAAGTATGTTATCCATACTAGACATTTCCACATGGGATTTGTGAAAAACCCTCTTCATGCCCATAGCCAAAGGAGGCTTTCTCACATCCGTCAGAAGTCGGGATGCCTATTCTCATATTCCTGTTGTGGTCCATTACATAAAGTTTCTCAGATTCTGCATCCTGCGCCAACACTTTCAGTTCACTTGCCAGCCCTGGCGACATCTCCAAGAATGTTTAGCAAAGTTCTAATCATGCTCATGGCAGAAGTGAGGAAACGAGGAGTCATGGTATGACCTTATCTGGACGACTTTCATGTGGTGGAGAATTCGGAATACAGTTTCTAGATCAATGTGAAGGATTGTAAATAAAAAGAAAAGGTAATTTCATCACAACAGAATACAGTTCCTGGAGGTCCAGATAGACACCATCGAGGGCAAATGTGTATCGGGATCCAGTCCCTTGCACATCAACTTGAGACTTGGTGTCAGGTTTCAATAAGGAAGAGACTTCTCTTGTTGCGGAAGGTTTCATCCACCACAGGGATCGTCCTGTGGGCAAGATGGTACATGCTAGATTTCCAGTTGGCACTTCTGTGATTCCATATTCTTATATCTCTTAATCATGCTATCAAGCTGTCAGAGGCCACTAGACATGTCTCTCAGGGGTGCCAAAGTTAAGAACAAAAGCAGTGTCACTTTTGGAGACAGATAATACTCCCAAAAGATTCTAGTACAACAGGATGGGGAGCTATCTACAGGCACAGGTAGACCGTTTGTAGAGGTCCATGAGAAGTCTTCACATAAATGTCTTAGAAATGAGAGCAGTATGGAAAGCAGTTCAACACTCAGAATATTTCTCAAACAGCAGGAAAGTGGTAGCCGTCATAAATCAGAAAGGAGGTGCATGAAGCCAGACCTCGATGTTTAAGTAGCAAACATAGTGTCCTGGGCGCAGGGCACTCTGAAGTCACTCACAGCGGTACATGTAGCAGGAAAACAGAATGTGTTAACAGATGACTGATTTCCATGTAATAGCAATACTTCCATTCTGGCCTCACCGTCTGTGGTTTCAGGTAGCCTGGGAGATGCTCAGGGAACAGCCTTAGCCTTTGGCTCTTCGGTAAGATCTACTGCACGAAGACTCAAATCTTTATCCAGATCCATAGAGGATGACTTTGATGGAGATTGAGCGGGAGTTGCTCAGGAGAAAAGGACAAATTAATACCCGGTTACAGGAAAGAAAGATAAATTCTTCAGATATCTATTACAGGATTTGAAAATGTTCATTGCATGATGTGTTTTAGGTTCAATCCAGCAGAAACGAAGGTTCCACAGACCCTTGACTTCCTCCAGGATGATTTTGCTAAAGTCCTTGCTTTATTCACACCTAAGATACATGTGTCTGCATTGTGTATTCTTAGATACCAAGTTAGCCTCACAATATCTGATTATTTGATTCTTCAGTAGCAAAGAGGATTCATCCCTCCATGAGACCCTTTGTGGCCTCATGGGATCTTTATTTAGTACTAAATGGATTCATGTTTGCGCCTTTGCAAAACATTTCCTTGAGGTTAATGACCCCAAAAGTGGTTTTCCTGGTAGCAATTACATCTGCTCGCAGAGTTGGTGAGTTGC
Organism: Mixophyes fleayi; assembly: GCF_038048845.1. Classification (NCBI taxonomy): domain Eukaryota; kingdom Metazoa; phylum Chordata; class Amphibia; order Anura; family Limnodynastidae; genus Mixophyes; species Mixophyes fleayi. Next base: position 208,682,417 of record NC_134407.1, on the reverse strand, counting down.
AAGCACTGTGGTACAAGGACCCTTTTCCTAATGTCTATACGGATATGGCTGTGCTTAGAGTTTATACAGAATTTCTACCCCAAGTAGTGTGTATGTTCCACATTCATCAGGAAGTTGCGTTATCATCATTTTGTTCACATTCAAAAGATGAAAATAAAGGAAAACTGCATTCACTAGATTTGGTGAGAGCAATCTCCATATATATTTCTAGGACTGAAGGCTTTAGAAACACAGAAGAGCTCTTCATAATTCCGACTGGCCTAGAAGAGATTATGTTCCTTTTAACAGATCATCTCCAAGTGTATCAGAGAAGTAATTAAGCAAGCATGCAAGAATAATGGGTGTAAAGTGCCATAGATCCTCAGTGTCCGCTCAACATGAGCATTGGCAACACCTTGGGCAAGCAAGGCTTCTGTGGTGGAGCTTCGTGAAGAAGCTGGATGGTCGTCTATTCATACTTTCACTAGTCATTATCATCTGGATATCCTATCCATGTGTCAGACATGATGCATGGATGAGATATATGATATACACATTATGTGTCAAATAGGCCTACGTACAATCATGGTGGCTCTCCATGCAGGAGAGTTCAGCACAGCAGCACCCACCAACTGCAAGTCACGCACAGAGAGCGTGTTTTTAAAGATCACTTGTAAGCCTCTTTAGGATGCCTGACATAGGTGAGAAGCCACTTCAGGCTCCCACCTCACGTCATCCTGGAAACTCTGGCCACTGTGCAGGGTGGCCTAGAGCCTATGATCGGCTTCCTTATAGCAATACCACTGCTGACTAAATTGTTGGCGGCTTTACATTTTGGGCCGTCTGGATCATCCCAGGCCACAGTGGCTGTTGCGGCAGCAATGTCCCAGATTGCTTTTTATCTTGTTTTAAAGTGGGTGATCTAAAAGATGATTCCTGAAGTAAGGATTACTTACAAGTTTTTTACTTTCTGAAATATAGTCTTTATGAATTTTCTGCTAGTAAAATTCTGCAGAAGCTGGCAAAAGGGTAGATGAACGGTGTAATGAACATGTTAACTGCTGCAGCCCTGGGAACATGACATCCATGTGATACGCAGCATCCTTGTTTGTGAATAAATCTGTATCAAAGTTTGGTGAAAAACTGTTACACAGAGTTAGATAATAAGACAGTATATTGTAAGTACAAAAACACACAACAGCACAACACAAATTTACAAAGGTTGCCTTACAACACTCAGGAGTCCCACATCGTTCCAAAAAATATACTATTATAAGTAAAAGTAGTGATGCAACACTGGTGCTTTGTTTAAATACCCACCTACTTTTTCAACTAGACATACCTATGTCTATCCAGAAACAGCATACATATTAAATACTATGTTCAATAAGTCCATCAGTTTTCCATCACTGTTTTACTATATTGTGAGTGCTTGCAGTGTGAGCAACAAAAAGTGACTGTTGCAGTACCCCAAACAACTGTTGTAGTCTCCATTTGGCATGTATAGCTTTTTAAAACATTCTAACGGTCTTACCATGTCTTCTGCAGACAAAGATCCTGAAGGGTCTGTGAGAAGGCTGAAATGCAAGTAGAGGCACCTAGGGGTATATTTACTAAACATGCGGGTTTGAAAAAGTGGTGATGTTGCCTATAGCAACCAAGTAGATTCTAGCTGTCATTTATTTAGTACATTCAACAAAATGATAGTTTGTATCTGATTGGTTGCTAATAAATATGCCCTTGGTATTTTACCCCATTAAAACAAATGATTTCCGTATTCTTGTCATTCTCATCCTCTCTGGCCAAAACTGTGGTGTTCCCATAAACGTCAGTTTCTTAATTCTGGAGATATAATTTTCCTTTTACTAGTCAAGTTTGTTTATATGAAGATCTTCAGTGTATAAAGCGCAGGCCAAACACGGTCAACTACCAGTTTCTATTGCTGGTCACAATCTTAGATATTACACCTCATGTATCAGTCCAGATCCTTTTAGTCACAAAGGAATATTCTGTTGACAAATGACCGCTATTCGCATGTGTGTGCAGTCATCTGCCAATGGCACTACCAGGCCCCCATGTGATTTGGTTACCCCGGAATGGACACAGACCCCATCAGTCATCCCATGTGGAGTATTTCCACCTCCGTCATGAGACTTGCTTTATTACTGAAACTTGTACTACAACACAATAGACTTTAGGCTGTTGGAAAACATAGAAGTGTTGTGATTTTGCAAACTCATTATTTACTCTATTACTTTTTTTAATTAACAGATGGTCACAGTGGCAGAAGTATACCTGAAGACTTGACCAACCCTGTTGTGTTCAAAGATGGCGGAGTAGATCATGGTGACAGTAAGACTTTACAAAGAGAACAACCCGTAAGTATAGCTAAACAAAGAAAGCGAAAAGGGCATCCAGTGAGATATGTTATCGAGGAATCGGCCGGGGAAGGAGGGAATCTCCAAGTCGCAGACATTTATACACACACAGATGAGCCCATAAATACATCTAGTAATATGAAGGAAAAGTCAGTAATTTCTGCTAAGGGAAATTTGATCACATGTGGGATTGGACATGTTGAAGATGTTGACTACAGTCTAAGAAAACAGGTACAGACTAAATATACAGCTGATTTTGAATTGGCCTATAAGAAGAAAGGAAGTGAAGGTATCAACATTTATTCACCTGTAGAACATAAACCTAATATTAAAGAAGAGTCTGTCACACGTGCTGGAGAAAATCTCGTAGACTCTGTGCTCATTGAAAGGGCCTCAGTGCAAGTTAAGCAGGAGGAAGACACATCAATGCACAGCATTATAATAACAGACGAAACAATAGAGTATAATTCTTCTCATGATGGTGCAGAAAACAGTACTGCAGGTCGTACAAACCAGAAAATGTACATATGTCCTTATTGCGGAAAATCATACACCCACAAAACACACTTCAACGTGCATCTGAGGATTCACACAGGAGAGAAGCCATTTTCTTGCACTGAATGTGGCAAATGTTTCATACGGAAGTCAGAACTTGTGGCACATCAGAGAATTCACACAGGAGAGAAGCCATTTGCTTGCGCTGTGTGCGGGAAACGATTCAGCAATCGCTCCAATGTTACAGCGCATCAGAGAATTCACACAGGGGAGAGGCCGTTTGCTTGTTCTGATTGTGGGAAAAGGTTCACCGATCGATCAGGACTCCACACGCACCAGAGAATTCACACGGGAGAAAAACCCTTTACATGCTCTGACTGTGGGAAACGTTTTGCTAACCGCTCGCATCTTATTACGCACCAGAGAATTCACACAGGAGAGATGCCCTTTTCTTGTTCTCAGTGTGGAAAATCTTTTACCAGTAGCTCAAATCTTGCTACACATCAAAAGATTCACACAAAGCAGAAGTCCTTTGTATGTTTGGAATGCGGGAAATGCTTTGCCAGTAATGGAAATCTTGTAACACACCAACGTCTTCACTCAGGAGAGAAACCATTTTCTTGTTCTAATTGTGATAAATCTTTTACTGATCGCTCTGCGCTCTCTATACACCAGAGGATTCATACAGGAGAACAGCCATTCCCATGTCGCCAGTGTGGGAAATGTTTCCCTAGTCGCTCCCATCTTATTACACACCAGAGAGTTCACACAGGAGAGAAGCCATTTTCATGTGCGGAATGTGGGAAATGTTTTAACAGTAAAGCGAGCCTCATCACCCACCAGAGAATTCACACGGGAGAAAAGCCTTTCTCATGCTCAGATTGTGAGAAGTGTTTCACAGACCGCTCTGGTCTTATTGTACATCAGAGGATTCACACAGGAGAGAAACCATTTTCATGTAGTGAATGTGGCAAATGCTTTACTGGTCGGTCCGGGCTAGTTACCCATCAGAAGCTTCACAAGGGTGACAAACCCCATAAGTGTTCTAAATGTGGAAAATGCTTTGTGTTAAAGAGTTACTTGACCCGCCATTTGGCAATTCATGCAGGAGAAATTGATATGACTTCTTCCTAATTTTTAAAACATTTTAATTGTCATTATAAATATAGACGATTATAAAGGAGAGCATTCCCCTTTAAAGTTGCAGTTACATCACAGGATATACTCCTGTATTAGAATGTACAATTATGTACAGAGCATTACTGTTACATAGTTATATAAAGCTTTAGGAATTGGTGCACTGCTTGTCTTTTCCATTCCAGTACTAGATAGAAAAGCTACTCCCCTGTAAAATGCTTTTTGAATCACCTAAGGTAGGAGGTCGACGAGCCCTCAAGTACATAACTCCCTTATGTATTATTCACTTAATTATTATGTACATAGAAAGTTATGGTGAGATAGAAAAATGGTTTATTTGCTGGTTCCCAGGAGATTAATATAACGCAGAATTGCTGCCATTGTTTCAATAGGATCTCGCCCCGAATACAGTACATATTTCATTTTTCCCTAAAAACATATAATAAAGAAATGAAATATACCAATAATAGGGGATTTAAAATGTGATGAAAGGCCAGTCTCGCAGTGTGCTGGGTAGGATTGTTGTGGCATGACCAGGCAGGCCTACTGCACTTCTTGGGTGGTCTGTTTCCGACATTTGTTGGTAATTTGTGCTCCAACTGTATGTAACAAAGTGGTAAAGATATGATGGGGGGTATTCAATTGTTAGCGAGACCGCTAAAATACTCGCGCTCCAAAAATATTACCGTTAATACGGTAATATCTCACTGCATTTCAGCTCGCAGCTCCCTGAGCTGCGAGCTGAAATCCAGCGAGTAAATTACTGTATTAACGGTATTTACGCGCAATATTACCGTATTAACGGTAATATTTTTGGAGCGCGAGTATTTTAGCGGTCTCGCAATGCATTAAACCGTCACAGCAAAAACCTGGTTGCTATGGGTTACAGCACCGTTGTGATATAAGCTGCCTATTAAGGAGTATCTTGTGTCCTGCACACAGGGAAGACAGACATTTTCTGTTTCCTAGTGAAGGAATAGGCTGCATTGTGTGGCTGGCGGCACCACAGTGTGTATATGGCACTGTACGTAAGCCTTTAGATATCAGTATGGCAGCATTGCTAAATCGGTGGTAATCGTTTTTAAGATTACCACTACTCCAACATGAAGAAGGCCTACAAAGAAAATCCGAAATTATGAAAAATCGATTGGAAAATAAACAGACTTACCTTCAACCCGAGGCTGGAGATCTCCGATGGGAGCACCATGCTGACAGCAAGTGATTCCGAGTGTTCGGCACTGCAGGGTGACGTCATCACAAAGTCTGTCAATAGAAATTTAAAACGGCAATGTGGGGATCCCTAAGGTTAAGTGTTTAAACACTTAACCCGACATTGCCGTTTTACATTTCTATTGACAAACGTCCCGATGACGTCAGCCTGCAGAGCCGAACACTCGGAATCACTTGCTGTCAGCATGGTGCTCCCATCGGAGATCTCCAGCGTCGGGTTGAAGGTAAGTCTGTTTATAGTCGGAGTAGTGGACATCGGTCTAGCGTACCCAACCCTGCTAAATAGAGCTGTATAGCTAGCATGAGGAAACCAGCTTATTAAATACACCAACACACTTACATTATCTGTCTCCACTAATCTTTTGTTTTCTTGTGTTGGTCCCCCATCTCTTCCTTTCATATCCTTCTTTTTCAGTCTCAAAATTTTTACTTGATGGTTTTACAGTTTATCCTCAATTGTTCTATTCTTTCTCTGTTTGTCATCACTTATTCTGTGTTTATAGTTGTATTCTCCAAAGACTAGATCCACCTAGTGTGCTTATCTGATCTATCACTAGGGCACAGCTCATTATGAGAGTACTACACAGTAAAATTGAGTAACACTTAATACAAAACAGACTAAGCACCTTTCATTAATTTGCCATTAGTCCTGCCTTTACTAAAACAGATGTACAGTGAGTTCCATAAATGTTGGGACATCGACACAATTCTCATATTTTGGGCTCTATACACCACCACAATGGATTTGAAATGAAACTAACAAGATGTGCTTTAACTGCAGACTTTCAGCTTTAATTTGAGGGAATTTGCATCCAAATCAGGTGACCAGTGTAGGAATTACAATGGTTTCTATATGTGCCTCCCACTTTTTAAGGGACCAAAAGTAATGGGGCAAACTAAACAATCCTACATCAAACTTTCACTTTTTAATACTTTGTTGCAAATCTTTTGCAGTCAATTACAGTCTGAAGTCTGGAACACATAGACTTTACCAGACGCTGGGTTTCATCCCTGGTGATGCTCTGCCAGGCCTCTACTGCAAATGTCTTTAGTTCCTGCTTGTTCTTGGGCCATTTTCCCATCAGTTTTGTCTTCATCAAGTTAAATGTATGCTCAATCAGATTCAGGTCAGATGATTGACTTGGCCATTGCATAACATTCCACTTTTTATCCTTAAAAAACTCTTTGGTTGCTTTTGCAGTATGCTTCGGGTCATTGTCCATCTGCACTGTGAAGCGCCGTCCAATGAGTTCTGAAGCATTTGACTGAATATGAGCAGATAATATTGCCCGAAACACTTCAGAATTCATCCTGCTGCTTTTGTCAGCAGTCACATCATCAATAAATACAAGGAAACCAGTTCCATTGGCAGCCATACATGCCCACGCCATGACACTACCACCACCATGCTTCACTGATGAGGTGGTATGTTTTGGATCATTAGCAGTTCCTTTCCTTCTCCACACTCTTCTCTTCCCATCTCTCTGGTACAAGTTGATCTTTGTCTCATCTGTCCATAGGATGTTGTTCCAGAACTGTAATGGCTTTTTGAGATGTTGTTTGCCAAACTCTAATCTGGTCTTCCTGTTTTTGTGGCTCACCAATGGTTTACATCTTGTGGTGAACCCTCCATATTCACTCTTGTGAAGTCTTCTCTTGATTGTTGACTTTGACGCATATACACCTACCTCCTGGAGAGTTTTTGATTTGGCCAACTCTTGTGAAGGTGTTTTTCTTCACCAGGGAAGAAATTCTTCTATCATCCACCACAGTTGTTTTCCGTTGTCTTCCGGGTCTTTTGGTGTTGCTGAGCTCTCCGGTGCGTTCTTTCTTTTTAAGAATGTTCCAAACAGTTGATTTGGCCACACCTAATGTTTTTGCTATCTCTCTGATGGTTTTTTTTTTATTTTTCAGCCTAATGATGGCTTGCTTCACTGATAGTGACAGCTCTTTGGATCTCATATTGAGAGTCGACAGCAACAGATTCCGAATGCAAATGTCACACCTAGAATCAACTCCAGACCTTTTACCTGCTTAATTGATGATGAAATAACGAGGGAATAGCCCACCCATGTCCATGAAATAGCTTTTGAGTCGATTGTCCCATTACTTTTGGTCCCTTAAAAAGTGGGAGGCACACATAGAAACCGTTGTAATTCCAACACCGTTCACCTGATTTGGACGTAAATTCCCTCAAATTAAAGCTGAAAGTCTGCAGTTAAAGCACATCTTGTTTGTTTCATTTCAAATCCATTGTGGTGGTGTATATATGAGAATATATGAGAATATATGAGAATTGTGTCGATGTCCCAATATTTATGTACCTCACTGTATGTCTTAAGGAAAAACACACTCCCACCCCTATTTGGATATTTAAAGTTCTGTGCCCGTTTTTTCCTTGTACATTCAGATAGGCATAGATCTAATGTCTGCCTAATTTTCTGTGTAAGCCTCTATATCCAGTGAAGCTGCATTGGCCTTGTAAAATATTAAGTGGATGTAGGGAATGGTCCTAAAAATCAGACCACTGTTTTGTTGTTAGTAAGGAAATAACTTCCTCTATAATCTTTAGTACTCTATTGTTGTACACTGTCTTGGGTCTCGTTAACCCATTCCCATCTGATATTTAAATGGGCAACAGGTTTACTTTAACCTAACCCAACATGAATTAAAGTGTGGATACCAGCGTGGCGTGCAACCCTATACTAGCGATACAACTGCTAATGGCAGTCTTGTGTGTCACTGGGCTACCTCAGAAACATCACTCACTTCATGGCCACCTCTGATCAACCAGTCACTGTGCACAGTTTTCAAAGAGAGAGCCGAAAAGGAAATCTTGTGATGACCTCAGAGTGTTCCTGAAGCAATGAGAGCCCTGTCTCAGGCTACAACGCTGACATGCAGGGAAGATCTATCTGGCCAGTGACTGGCAGGTCAGCTGCTACTAGATCCAGATTATAGAGCAGGTCTTAGTACTGAGGCAGACTCCAGGCTAAACAGAAATCTAAAATAAAAATAAGATTTCTTTAATATAAAGGAATAATGACAAAGCTACTTTATACATCATACTTATGTACTGTATATGTAAGTATTTTTTTACTGGAATCATACAGATGTTATATTTTACATTATGTGCAATTGGACTTTACTTGTACAGCATGGAGTTTTTTTCCACTAGAGAATAATTTTACGCTCTCTGTTTCTTTTAATAAAAGTATATGGAAAAATTCTGTTTGGTATTTTTTCTATTTGTCTTTGTACGCACTATAATGGAAGTCATGGACACTTTTTTTTTCTTTTTATATCTGCCACTAAATGTGGATCACCAGACAGTGTACTGGGACAATGAAACATTTTTAGTAATTCATAAACAGAGATAGCTGTGTTTAAATAAATCCCTCTCAAAATTGTTCCTTGTTTAAAATATATTCTCGAAGGATACAAAATAAATATATATATATATATATATATATATATATATATATATATATATATATATATATATATATATTTCTCACTTTTTACATCCTCGTTCACTAGCTTTTTAATTGAATACAAACCAGGCACTTTAATATCTTCTAATCCAATTCAATTGTTGGCTCCCTTGAGGTGTGATCATAACCCTTGATTTATATGCATTACAACAATTTCAAGGAGCCTCAGTAGACTGACCATGGACCATTCCTGTCTGCCGCCTGCACTGACCTCGTTTATTAATTATACTTGTTTTCCGCCTGCCTTGACCCCTGTTTGTGACCCATACTATTCTGTTTTCTACCTTCTACTATTATAGATTGTTCCTGATTATTCTGCCTTTTGTATTCAGTTACCATTCGTCAACTGGTATTCATTGTGTGTTGATTCATGCCTGGGTACAGTAACTCCAAAACCATGGGTATGTAAAGAAGAGTATGCGGAATTAGTGGCACTATATAAATAAACGATGATGAGTAATTAGGAGGCACTCACAGTACTTTTCCAGACATTAAAGGTTTTATTCCATAATCATCACCATTTATTTATATAGCGCCACTAATTCCGCAGCGCTGTACAGAAAACTCATTCACATCAGTCCCTGCCCCATTGGAGCTTACAGTTTATATTCCCTAATATAGTCACACACTGACACAGACAGACAGGGAGGGAGAGACAAGGATCAATTTTGATAGCAGCCAATTAACCTACCAGTATGTTTATGGAAATAATAGAAAAGGTTGAGTTTTCAGGCTACATACAACCCTTTATCAAGATTAACCATTGACCTTTTCTGTTGTGGAATAAAGCCTTTAATGTCTGGAAAAGTCCTGTGAGTGCCATATATATATATATATATATATATATATATATATATATCTCACACATACATACTATTGCTCTAAGATCTGGGGGCAACTGAGTACCAGTAAGTATATATAGCTATATGAGGAATAGGGGCTGCTATAGATGACGAATAGGTGGGTAAGGTCGACTGTTCAACAGGTATTGTGTTCTGCTTGTCTCTCTGGGATGAAGCACACTGGTCATTCCAGATTAGATTGGGAAATAAGTGATTTAGTCTGGAGACCAGAATCTTGGCAAATAATTACAATTTAATAATGATATATGATGGTAGTTGGAGCAGTTGTTTATGTTCTTACATTTTTAAGGATTACGACTATATTGATCTCAAGGGCATGTTACCATTCAGAATGCAATTGAATAGTGAGGTCAGGGTTAGGGGATAAGGATTGTTTTACACACTTTATAATAGGTCCTTGAAAAGCCATCTGGGGTTTTCTGTAGTTTTAGGGGAGCTTGTTGGGCAATGTTTTATAGTGCTGAATAGTATTCCACAAATTGATCCCATATTTCATGGGGGGATAAGGTGAGATCATAGCGGGACTTTTCCGGTCTAATCTTCAGTTTGCGTTCATTTTTGTTTTTTTGCTATGGATGGTTAATCTGATCACAGCCTTGTGGGCTTTTTGGAATGTGGCGTTGCTTATACCAGTTGAATGTGTCTGTGTATATGTATGTATTTATATATGATCAGGGTCCCCTCTTTTGGGCTTATCGGTCCAGTTTGTCATCCAGGACCATATTGAAAGTCACTTCAACAATAAGCTCTCCTCGAACCTGGGGATCTGGTCACTGAAGGTATTAAAAAGCACGTTGGTACATAATTGGGAATGGGCTAGATGAGTGGTCACCCACCTCTTTTTCTGGTGCGGGTTAATAAAGTGAAAGTAATGATACATTTTAGATTTTAATTCAGGGTCACAGTTTCCTGAATAAATACAAGTTTGTAGGTATAGCTTGCTCATCTTTGGAGAATTGGAACCCTCTACATTATAAGAGATCATGTTAACTGGCATATGTTTGAGAAAGTAGCAAAAGCAAAGTTTATCAATAGCGGAACCCCCTGGACGGGTGGAAGAGTACATCACAGAGACACGGGGAAAAAGAAGGGAAGCAGACACCATAGACCAAGAGTTGGCAACCTTTTTCTATCAGAGTGTCGGTTAAAACCTAGTCAAGCCCAGGTGTGCCAGTTGGACACACACACTTTATGGAGCTCCCCTTATAGTTGAGCATGGTAAAAATGTTGCGCTGAGCGGTGGCGCAAAAATGAAAATGGTCGTACAATTGGGGGCGTGTCTAGCAGGTGAAAAGCATCAGGCCACCCTCTTACAGAAAAGTGCATTACACATGCCCCCGTATCCAGCAGCTTTGCTCACATATGTCCCCTCTGCCCACGGCTTTAATCACACTTGGCCCCCTACCCCCCCCCCTCTGCCCAGCACCTTTAGTCACAAATGCCCCCTCTCCAGCACACCTCCTTCTTACCTTATTCTCCACTGCACAGCATGGGAAGATTTCCAGCAGCCTGCCCGCATTGAATATCATGGGACCACTGCAGTCACATGACCTGGCGTCTGAAGGTACCTGAGCTGAAGGGGATTTAGCCACTACCGATCCCCCTTGCACTCAAAAAAAAAAAAAAAAGTACTTTTAAAATATATATATATATATATATATATATATATATATATATATATATATATTTTTTTTAAAGCTAGGTCTTCAGTGGGGCCCGGGGAATTTGTAGCCAAGCCCCCCTCTCTCGGTGGATATATATATATAATTTCTCATTTTATGAGGCTAATATCTTGTTAACAGTAAGGGGCCAGCAAAAAAAAAGTTATGTCATACAGTAGTGCTCCGGTTCACATCATATCTCATAATTGTGCCCCCAATTCATCTTATGCCTCATAGTTATGCCTGCGATTCATATCATGCCACATAGTTGTGCCCCCAATTAATACTAGGCCACAGCAATTCATAGTATGCCACAGTCGCCCCCATAAATACATAGTATGCCACAGTAATGCAACCAATTCACTTTATACCTCACAAAGTGCCTCCAAATTATTTTAAGCCACCCATTAAATGCCCCCAATGAATTTTCAGCCACACAAAAATGCCCCCAATGACTGTTTATGCTTCACAAGTGCCTCGAAAATAATTTTAAGCCACTAATAAATTAATAAACAATTATATAATTGTGTACTTACCTCTTCCAGGTGTGATCCGTTCCACAATGGTGCTTGGGAGGAACTGCACAGTTCACTGTCTGCAAGATGTTGGAGAGCAGAGCTGAACTAAGAGGAATAAATGATAGCCAGAGAGGAGCTGAACTGCTGCGCTCTTCTCCGGCTGTCATTTAGGATGGACGATGTGCCAGTATGCAGGGGGCTGCGTGCCGGGGGTTGCCGACCCCTGCCATAGACTAGATACATGCCACTAGGACTTAAGCTTGGGTAGTAGTAGTAGTAGTAGTAGTAGTAGTAGTTGTTGTTGATTTACAATTGCACGGTGGACTGGATAGAACACGGTAGCAGCTAGTGAGCAACCAGATGGTGTAGTGTTACCAACTGATAATTTAACAGGGGTTAATGCAAATAACAGACAGGCCATGGTCAGGACCAGAGATATATATGCAGATCCGTTTAATAATCCAAGAGTCAGAAGTGGAGAAGATAACAAAATCCTTTAAAGAATCCAGGTCAAACACCAGACTAGGTCAAGTGGGAACTATCACCAGCATTGGTATGAAGTCAGAAAGAGGTTTATAAAGGCAGCAGCACCAATCAGAAACTGCAGGATGATTAGCTGCAAGAGTGTGGTAGGAGATTGGTCACGTCTTTACCATCCACCTTGGAGCATAAACTTTGCATGGCTGAGCCAATGAAGAATGGAAGTACACCAGGTACAAAAGTGCATCTCAGAAATACTTCCACACTCACATCTCAAGTCTATAACTAAAATATAACTAGCATACACCTATGACTGAATGGGCTTCCTTTACCACCACATTCCACCAATTTTATAGGGTTTAGCTGGTTCCAGCAACTATTAATCACCGTCTAATCCTATTGGTGCCATTTGGTCAGTCCAGCCACTCACTGTAAATGTCAAATGCACACCAATGGTGTGTCCATGGTTTTAGTAGGCATCACCATCAGGCTCATCCAAGGGCACCTGGAAGAGCTCATGCTTCTTGGCAAAATATAGCGCCTGCAGCACCTTTTACCCGGTTGCTCTGGCTGAATCCTTCCTGAACGCTTACTGTGTGTAGGCAGCGGTGTAGCTGGCAAAGCAGACTCTGGAAGGCTGGGCTCAAAGCAGGACAGCCAGGAGATGGCTTCAATTGACAATTTTAGTCTGTTAGTCACAGGGCAGGAGTTTTACAGAAACAAACAGGATTTTAATAGTAGAGTTCTACTGTAGAGAGAATAATAGTTTATTGATGAAATTAGATCTGTTCTTTTAAGTGCATATACATGTAGAATGTTTACTTGGGCTACTAGTTATTATGTTAATAACGGTTTAACCAGACCATTCTAACCTCTACACTACAGTGGTAGGAGTGCGTCCGAACCCTATTAACATGCAGCCTGAGCACTCTAGCGCCCTCTCTGGTGTCATGTATTCTGGGTGATGTTTCCTTTATATTTCCTGCCTAGATTTATTTACAAGGCTTTATCCTCAGGGTATAGCACCACATCAGAGAAGAATTTGGTTCCAGGAGGTTTGGAGACAGATCTTATAAACACAGCCAAGCAGGCTGAGCTCAGTGAACTCTACTGTGCCTCTAGAAGGCAGCATGTCTGCCAGGTTCATCAGAACCATGCTGGAGCTATTCACAGAATTGCCATCTCCAGTCCGCAGACTCATGACCTGAGAATTGACGGCCTAATGCTGGATGGCCCTACCAAACACAATGCACCTTTTGGGTTCCGGAACACTTGGAGATGTTGGGAGGGCCTCCGAAGCTGCCTCTCTCTGGTCTTCAGACCCACTTCTTTACAGAAAAGCTTGTACATTGACGTGTGGGATAAATAGTAAGAATGTTTACTACATCACGTGACAGAAGTGGTTAGTGGTTAGCACTTCTGCCTTACAGCACTGGGGTCAAGAGTTCAAGTCCCGATCATTGCCTTATCTGTGAGGAGTTTGTATGTTCTTCCTGTGTTTGCGTGGGTTTCCTCCCACACTCCAAAAACATACTAGTAGGTTAACTGGCTGTTATCAAATTGACCCTAGTCTGTCTGTCTGTCTGTCTGTGTGTGTATGTTAGGGAATTTAGACTGTAAGCCCCAATGGGGCAGGGACTGATGTGAGTGAGTTCTCTGTACAGAGCTGCGGAATTAGTGACGCTATATAAATAAATGATAATAATAAATAATAATGACTGGACAAACTAGGTGTGTTAATAAAAAAAAAGTTCAAGTAATGCTCATTACAATTTTCCAGATGTTATACTATTTTTCTTGCCATAATGCTAAGAAGTGAACCCAGGCATCCTGTGACATTGCATAAAAGGGTAAATACGAAATAATTGATAGCACTGTGACAGTTACATGTAAAACATATTTATGTTTTCTTTTCTTTTTATGCATTTAGGGCCACTTTAATGGGCAAAATAAAAACACACATACAAATAAATATATAAACAATTAAAAACTGCTGTCTGCTCATTCCTGTTCTGTATTCATTAAAAACTCTTGTCATAAGAGCAATATGGGCTGTTATCGTAGATTTTGCGAGACCAGCGATTTATTTTATGAGGGTTCCAGTTGGCCTGCAAACTGGTACTCACACAGTTTTCTGTGTTGGTAATTGGTTTCTCTGTTGAATGAGTTCTCAAGTGTCTGTTAAGGTGGCCTTTGTGTCCAAACCTTTTCCCACAGTCAGAGCAGGAAAAAGGTTTCTCTCCTGTGTGAATTCTCTGATGGACCACCAGATTGGAATTGTTGGTGAAACATTTCCCACATACCGGACAAGCAAACAGCTTCTCCCCCGTATGAATCCTCTGGTGTATGACCAAGCTCGACTTGTAGAAGAAGAGCTTCCCACACTGAGGGCAGGCCACCTTATTTCCATTGTGGACTGTCTGGTGTTTGACAAGACCAAAGCTGGAAGTGAAACTTTTCCCACACGTTGAGCAGATGTACATGCTCTCCGTGGCCTGTGTGGTTTGGAGATTTGCAGAAGTTGTGTGTTCACTAAAGGTTTTATTATAATCCCTGTATTTTGGAATTGAAAACCTCTTGTTTCTGTTCGAAATAAAACTTTTACCTCTGGTGTCCATTTTTCTCTGAGCTGGTCTCTTTGAATGATCTGCGGGAGCGTAAATGCCATAGTCGTCTTCAGATGAGATTGCTTCCTCCTTAATATGATTAGATGCGTATTGTGTTGGAGTATGATCTGTAGGTCTGTATGTGTCAGTGTCCATGATATTTTCTTCCCCACGTGAGACACATTCCTCCTTAATATGAGTAGAAGTATATTGTGTATGACCTGCAGGTATATAAATATTAACATCTGCAAGATTTGTTTCGTAATATGATTCCTCCTTAATGTCAGCGGATGTATATTGCGTTTCATCTGTGTGTGTATCAATAGCAGCGGCCGTGAAATCTGTTTCCTCACATGAAACGGATTCCTCCTTAATATGAGTAGATGCATACGGTACATGTGTATGATCTGTGGGTATATAAATATCTATAGGATATCCTGTTATGAAGGAAGGGAACGCCTCAGTATGACTAGATGTAGTAGTGTATTCTTTTTCTGTAAGGTCTCTTTGTGCAAACATGTCGGTGCCTAAAAGATTCCCTGTACTGGAAGATGAGACATCCTGTTTAGTCCAGCTCTCTGTACATTTTGCCTGTGTAGGATCAGTGGCTGTATAATTGTCAACGTTTGATTTTTTTTTAATTTCACATAAGTTCGAAATATTATTTCTGGTTGTATAAGTGCCAGTACTCGCAAAGTCCCCTTCTTCACACGTGGTTGTTTCTGTCACGATGGGCGATGTATAGTGTGACCGTGTCTGATCTGAGGATGTAGAAATCTTTTTGGATATGGCACTTTTTTTTTTGGTTTTCCAAACCCACTTGGCTCGTCTTTTCCGTGGCCTTTTCCTTTTAGAACCTTTTATACCACCAATATTTTGCAGAACACTTTCATCTTTATTTACACAGGATGCCTGTGGTAAAACTTTGCCATCTTTGACTTTTTCTTCTTTCATGCTTAGATCTGCAAAGAAAAAAAAAAATATACAGGGATCGTCATATGAGGACTAAGGATTTTTCATATTATTTATGCAAACAAACTGATCCTAATCAGTAGAATAGAATTCTGGGTAATGCCATTAACAGTGTGTGTAATTCTAGCCAGAAGTCTATTCTTCTCTTGGAGTGCCTTATTGTCCATCCAATCCCCCTAATTCTTCTTATTGTTTTTGTAAGAGAGTCTCTACACAGCCTGCACTGGAGAGCTCTAATCAAGCTGAAACAGGCTTTATGTAAGTGAATATTTTGTGTCAGCAAATTTCCGTGTCAAAAACACAAGTGCAGGATAATGTGTGGCTAAGGGATTTGACAGTGCATATTTTGTTCAATAGTCCATTATAAAATCTTAAAAATAAAGTGGACTTTTTCACCACAAATAAAAGGAAGGGATTAGTAACATCTAGACAATGCCACAAGGAAATAGTTGAAGGTCCCCACAACTATAGTGACAGATACGAAGGCATTTAGTAGAGTATCAGAAAGTAGCTAGCATCATGTTGCTTTTCTGATGATTTTAAGAGTTGCTAGAAAGCACCTAAATAAAAAAACTAATCTATAATAATAAAACAGAAGACTGATGCACACCATGAAGGAGATAGAGAATAACTAGTTGTGTATCGTTCAAATAAAATATTTCATGCCTGCTCAGCAACCTAAATGGATGATAAGCTGTACATGTCAAAGCACCATTGGCATTATTTTTTTTAAATACATTGGCATCTAACTATAAAATTATTTCTAAACTGTATTTGTTGCATAAAAGCAACAATGTTAGCATCCTTATTTATGTACAATACTAGCTATCACACATATTCACTTCTCACAAATGTGGTAATAATATTTGACCAACAATTGTAGGAGTAACAAGTAAAATGTTCTATATTGGGGGATATCAACTTAAAGCAGGAAAAAAAAATGTGTTTTGTTGTTTATAAATCACTAGCTTGGTTTGTTTCTTCAGGCTGCTATTAGTGATTTCAAATTCTGAACAGTGTCATGGACTACTATGGCAACCACAGTCATATGATGAGCAGAGAGGCTTTGGAATGCCCCTATGAGTTCTGTCTGCTTTGTGTTATGGAAAATCCCCCCTTTCCTCCTCCCCCCTCTGCCTTCACTTGACATGCCGAGAGCCATCGGTGTAACAGGCATATTTTTTGCAAAGAAAAAGATAAGAAAAAACCTCCTAGGTGGCTTTAATTGGTCAGAGGGATGCATTGTCATTACCATTTTGTTGATTCTCCATCATGACGTCCTTGTAAAGATCCTTGCGTCCTTCTATATACTCCCACTCCTCCATGGAGAAATAGACAGCAACATCCTGACATCTTATAGGAACCTGACACACACAATGATACAGTCATCACCCAGACACATCCCCTGGTGTTACTGTATAATGTCCCACTCCCAGCAATCACCTCTCCAGTCAGCAGCTGAATGATCTTGTTGGTGAGTTCTAGAATCTTCTGGTCATTGTTTCTCTCGTGTTCCATGATGGAACTCTGGGTGCTGCTCAGTCCTCCTAACACTCGGGAACTCGTGCTTCTTGTGACAGGCGCATCAGATTTCTTCCCAGGTACATAATCCTGTATGTGTAGAAAGGCACCAGGAATTATAATTTTATATATTATTTCAGGTGGAGTTGCTACACCAAAGATGAATAAAACATTCTTGGAGTGGACCTCAGACTCTGAACTATGTACTCGAAAGTAACTCATGAAACCAAATAAAGGAATAATAATTGTATTACTGCTCTTTTTAGTTATTTTTAATTGCTCAGTGAGGGAGTCGGAAGGCCAATAAGTACAAGAGGGAGTTTGCGTTAATAGTATAAATAGGAAATACATAAAAGAAAAAAAAGCCAACATCTCCTCAGGTGAAGAACCACCTGCATTCACTTTATACAGAAGAAAACAGCAAGAACGGGAAACAAAATATATCATTTTTATTCCAGTTCCATGTCCGTTTGGACGATTAAAAGCCAGAGGATAAAAAGGAATCCAGGTAGTATTGTATAGTACAGCTGAGCCACCTCTGACTCTCCAGCTGTAGTGGAACTACAAATCCCAGCATGCAGATATATGTAGTTCCACAATGACAGGAAAGACCTCTGTTCTACACAGCGTTTAATGAAACACTGTGTAGAACTGTTTTCTTTTCTTTGTTTGTCTTAGGATTCTGTTAAAAGCACAGTCAGTGCTGGACTACTCCTGATTTTTTTTTTTTATTATAATAAAGATTTTTTTGAACGACCTGTGGCTCTTCTGTTTTGTGTAGAACTACAAGTTCCTGTATGCCCAACATGTTCCACAGAAGCTGAACAGAGACACGTTGCCCACTTCTGCTGTATACAATACTGTGTAGGCAAAGAAAGTGTTGTGAGTCATTTTATGAACTACAGGTACTTCTCAGCCTATTACTTTCCTCTGACAGCTACAGCACAGATATAATCAGTGTAAACAAGAGGGTGGTCTTATTCTAACACCCTACGTCCACAGACAAAAAAAATGGGACTTACTTGATAAAATCACAATGAAATAACTCAGTAAGTTTAAATTGAAATATAGTCAAATTGTTCTTGAAATAAAAGGTATTCACATGCCACTGTTATAAGCACAGCACTGGCTCATAAAACCAAAAGTTGAAAGCTTTAATCCTCATTTTTATGGTCAGAGGACATGTAAATTTGATTATACACTTCACCCCAATCTATCTGGTTGCTCTTTAAATGAAGAACCCCTCACCTCTCCGGTCAGCAGGTAGATGATCTCCAGGGTGAGTTTTAATATCCTCTCAGTCATGTGATTCATGGCCTTTTCCATCGTCAGTGAGTCAGTCAGAACTTCTTGTAAAGATATATGTGGAGATAGACTGCTCTGAATTCTAAACGAACACCTGAAATGAATAAAGATGTCTGTATTGACATATCAGGTCAAGCACACCACCCCTACCATTATATGCCAGTGGAATAATTGTGTACATACACTTGGCAGAAAACAAAACTGGTGATCACCCTGCTATTGTACAATGCAGTTTCTGGTATATTTATTATCTTGCAAAGTCCTTTAGACAAACCTTATTCTGCTATATCAGCTGTAAATGACCATTTACAGTCTCCCGTTGTACAGTGTCCCAGCTATGTAACGATAATGAAAAATTGTATTATTTTGGCTTGACATTACCCACATCTGAACATTTCTGAAATTGGGGCTACTCTTGTTAAGCTCCAAAAGAAGCTTTCACTGGGTGGACTGTGTTTCATCACATGGTTTTGGATTTCCTAGATCTGGACATCATGGGAGACGGTGGTGGTTGATGAAAACAGGAGCAGCCAAAAGTAATAATATAAATTGATAAATGTAATAAAATAGTAATACATTGAAATAACTAAAAATTGGATGAAAAATACATATACAAGTAAAAATGCAAATAAAAATGAAAAATACATAAAGTGTTGTAATAGTATATAAATGGGCAGAAGGATACAAGTAATAATAGATTACAGAGGTGACGAATAATAGTGTAAGAGATGAAACCATTGACTATATTGATCATCTTAATAGACTAGATGGAATAAACTATTGACAAGCTGGGCATCTGTTCAAGTAAGTGATGGGTTAAAACGACTAAAAGCATATAAGAGTAAATGGTAAAAAAAATAAAGCAATGGAAGTAATAAAAGTCAAAGATTAAAAAGAAATAGGCCTATATATAAATGAATTAAATAATAATAATAATAGTAATATAATAAAATATAATAGCTTAAATTATACTAAGATGGCTTAACCACAATACAATTCATTTGTGAGTACTTTCTTTTTCTAACAATTTATTTAATTTTTATGTCTATTTCATGTAAATTCATTACATTCACTGACTTAATCTCTTACACGTATATTCATCTGTTCATCATCTTTGCACTGTACACTTAATTCTACCCATCACACCTTTTGCTTATACTACTATAACAAATAATTTATTTTCACTTATATATTTATTTAGTTATTTCTATTTTTATTACAGTGATATATTTGTATTATTAACGAATAGATCTGTGTGGCACCAGGCTGGAATGGGCTTGATAAACACAAATAGCCTGTGTAATAACATTTATCATGCAGTCTACACTAGCTGACAGAATACAAGCTGATGTACTGAGCTAGTTATTAGCAATATGTACAGTAGAGATATCCTCTGTGTTCATTTGCAAAATAATGTAGTTATTTATAGTCCCTGTATACATTCCTGTTTACCACTCTATAAGGTACAAATATATTAACATATTAGTAAGCTGGTTTACCTTCTAGGATGCTTAGTATGAGAGCAATTCATTTTTATTATTATAAATCATGTGTATTTTTAAAAATGACAAGTTGTATTTTCAGAATAGATGAACTAGTGTTTTATGTCTAGCGATTGCCCTGTAAATCTGCAGGCTGACTCTCATTCAGAAATACCAGTCTCACAGGATCAGCACAGCTGACTTGTATCATTATTTAATGTTTAACTGATTTTTAGACAGAGTATTTCTCTAACCCCTTCCCCAGCCTAAGCCCATATCTACACATGGGCACACAGGGACTGCACCAGTGTTCTGCTTAATGTACATTGCTGGGGCTGTAATGGGTTAAATCTATACAGACAAAAGATTGCCAATGCATAGCTCACAATGAGCGCCTAATGGCAAATAAATCAATGTATAAAGAAAGGAGTGGCATTTATTAAGCAGTGTCAGTGAGTGCCTGTGACAGCCTTGGATGCAGAAGCATTAAATGAATTCAGCACTGACCTGCAGCTGGCTCTCTCTCCTCTGTGCTTTTCATTAGCTCAGTGACCGGAAGTCCTGCACCGGAAAGGCAGAGTTTGCGTGTCACAGACACTTCCTGGTTTTGCATTCCAAGCCTCTTTATGATATTCAGTGTCTGTGTTATGATTGGATGTCAAATGAGACCACGTGAATCAAAATCGAATGGTACTCTGGGAGTTGTAGTGTGCTGTAAAGGAAGAATAAATCCACTGCTAGGATACTGCTGATAAAGACAGTCTGGTAGAGGATGATAGTGTTAGTATACATGGAATTACTTGACAGTTTTTAACCCGGTCATTGAAAAACAATAATACAAGTAAAAGTACTGTTTGGCTTCTGTGCTTAGCTAATTACAGAGCAAGGAAGGCTGTACAAAGCATCATCATCATCATAAGCAGCAGCTATTTACATAGCGCCACTAATTCCGCAGCGCTGTACAGAGAACTCATTCACATCAGCCCCTGCCCCATTGGAGCTTACAGTCTAAATTCCCTAACACACACACACAGACAGACTAGGGTCAATTTGATAGCAGCCAATTAACCTACCAGTATGTTTTTGGAGTGTGGGAGGAAACCGTAGCACCCGGAGGAAAGCCACGCAAATACGGGGAGAACATACAAACTCCACATAGATAAGGCCATGGTCGGGAATTGAACTCGTGACCCCAGTGCTGTAAGGCAGAAGTGCTAACCACTAAGCCACTGTGCTGCCCATGTTCCTATTAATATATTTTAAATTAGGCTTCGTTTTTGAGACCCCCAACTCAGGTATAAGCAAAGCTAGATATACTGATCAGCTACAAAATTAAGTGAAGAATGAATGAAGTGAATAACATTGATTATCTCATTACAATAGCACCTGTCAGTGGGTGGGATATATCAGGCAGCAAGTGAACAGTCAGTTCCTGAATTTCATATGTTGGAAGCAGGAAAAATGAGCCAGTGTAATGATCAGAGCAACTTTGACAAGGGCCAAATTGTGATGGCTAGATGACTGGGTCAGAGCAGCTACAAAACGTCAGGTCTTGTGGGGTGTTCCCGGTATGCAGTGGTTAGTACCTACTAACAGTGATCCAAGGAAGGTGAACCAGCGAAAGGGGCCTTGGCGCCCAAGGCTCACTGATGTGCGTGGGGAGTGAAGGTCAGCCATTCTGGTCGAATCCCACAGACGAGCTACTGTAGTACAAACTGCTGAAAAAGTTAATGCTGACTATGACAGAAAGGTGTCAGAACACACAGTGCAACGCAGCTGAGCAAATTTATTAAGCTCTGAAAAAGCTTTTTGGAGCTTGACTGCTGTGATCCTCCCCCCATAGAATTAAATGGCTAATGCCATTCAAATGATAGCTCATATACACATTACTCTGCCCCTCATGGAACATAATCTAGATTCGATATGTTTTTCACGAATCCTCTTACTACTCAATCATTGGTCTCAGCCAAGATCCCCCTGTCCTGGTCTGACCATTCCTCTGTATCTTTGCTACTAGATGTTCTGCCTCCCTTCACCCCGCATCATAAATAGGGACTAAATGATTTGTTTTTAAATCAGGAAACTCTTCAAAAAATGCTAAAAGCCCTTATGGATTTCCAAACTGATAATGATCAAGTTGAAATCGCCCCTACGATTTAGATGGGAATCTCATAAAGCTACCATTACAGGACAACTTATCAGTTTAGCCTTCCACGATAAGAAACTCTTTAATAAATCAGTTAAAGACTTGGGGGTGAATGTATGAACCTCCGAATTCTGCAAGTCGCCAGAAATCATCGACTTTACAGTGAAAATTTAAATCGTCGATGGCTTGTAAAGGCAAGTTTGCCTCTACAAGCCATCTCCTCTTTAGATTTCCACTGCAAAGTCGTCGATTTCTGGCGACTTACAGAAATCGGAGGTTCATACATTCACCCGCTGGAATTCCAAATTCAGGCCCTCACTACTCTCCATCAAAAATACCCAAAATGCAAAATGTACATTAGGCTTCTTGCTCTATGGGGCCAGCTTGGACAATTACTTGCTTCTAGAGCAGTCAGGGCTCTCCAGTGGCTACAACAGTGTTTTTATGAGAAAGTGGGCGAGGTGGACACTATACTGGCCTATAATGTACAGAACAAGCATACTCTTAACAGAATTAACTCTATTAACATCCTATATATGACCACATAAAATAACTTGTAGGTTTTGAAATTACTACACTTCCCTATATCACCTTCAGTTTCCTTCTGTAACCCTGGAACTTCATCATCATCATCGAATAGTTGATTTTCTCCATACGTGCTTCTTGCCTCGCCTTACAGATTCCCAATCTACTGCTTTAAACGGGGATATCGCTTCACAACTCTGCTGCCCTTGACCTGATGGCTTTACTACCTTGTATTGTAAAAAACTTGCACCCATTCTTATTCCGATGCTCCGTCTTCTCTTAATGCTAAATGGCAAGACATTTGAAAGCGACACTACCAGGGCGGATATCATTGTCATCCCCAAGGATGGTTGTGTCCCTAACCCCTGTGAAAGTTATCGCCCTGTATTGCTTTTGAAATTGTATGCAAAAGCTGTTGTTAAATAGACTTCCCTCAATGAACCCCACCTTGGTCCACCCAGATCAGGTGAGCTTTATCCAAGGTCGCCAAGTGGGACAACACGAGATGGATGATAAACTTGATCTCTGCAGCTAATAAAGATCGCCCGCCCGGGGTCTCTAGACACTGAAAAAGTCTTTGATAGGGTCTCTTCATCATCATCATCATTTATTTATATAGCGCCAACATATTCCGTAGCGCTTTACAATTGGGGACAAACGTAATAAACTAATAAACAAACTGGGTAAAACAGACAAAGAGGTGAGAAGGCCCTTTATGAGATGTGCCCTCACAGAAATGGGCTTTTACAGTCTATTTTTGTATGGAATTGCTGCGTTGTACTACAATCCCTGGCAAAATCAAATATTTGGGAGTTTACCTGACCAGACATTACAATCTACTCTATGTCGCAAACTTTTTCAACTTGCTGAATTCCCTTAAACAGAATCTCATTGACTGTGATTTGCATTACATCTGCTAGTTGGGAAGAATTACTGCAGTTAAGATGGACCTTTTGCCTTGGATTCTCTACCTCTTTCAAACTCTGCCTGTCAAAGTTCCATCCCTAGCTCTACAAAAATCACAGAAAACGCCCCAGAGTGAGAGCTTGCGCCTTATACAATCACACCTTGGAAGGCAGACTAGGCCTTTTCCGTTCTCCTAGCTAGACAAAACTTTGGGTGAACATTGAAGCTAATCTTCGACATATGCTTTCTCCATGTACTCTTCTGTAGATCTACATTAAACACCAGCTCCCTCGCTTCTTTCTCCCACTACAAGCTTTTCACTCGACATTTGGGACTATAGCACACATACTTACCACCTCATCCACAACCTCCTCGTCATCACCCTGTTATGGGACAACCTAGCTCTCTACCCTCTGGTGTACAACACAGCTCATTAATGGTTTGGTCCTGCCACAATGTTAATTTTTTACTCGATATAACTAGATATTGCTCCTGTGAGGTTCTTCCCCGTTTTGGGATTATTCAGTGTCGATTTTGTATCCCTCACAAATGCTTTTACCAATTCCTGCAACTTAGACATTTGTACCACTCCATTCAGGAGCTCAAAACACTTTATCAACTGACCCCTTTAAAAGACCTTTAGCAAATGTAAATCACACCCTGGTGGTCTTATCTCTACATTTTATTGCAGCCGTATAAGCTCATCTCCAACGAGATAGGGATAGATATGAGCTGCAGTGGGAAGAGGACATGGGGAGACTCTTGAAATAGAGTAATGGTCCAAAATTACGGAAAGAATCTCCTAGTGTTCTATCCATGTTTGCACTAATGAGAACACTTATAAATTGTTCTATAGATGGTACTTGGTCCCCACCTGCCTACACATGATTTATTCTGATTTTTCCAGATTATGCTGGAGACATTGTGGTCAAGACGGTTCTTTTAGCATATTTGGTAGACCTGTCCTAAAATTGTGAGATTTTGGCGTGGTATACATGACTCCAGGAACGCCCTGATTAAATGCCTCCCTACCTTAGTATTCGCTGCTCGGACTTGGGAGATCTGTAAACGTCACCTCTCTGTCCCCCCAACCCCTATGTCCATCATGCCCCTGTGGCACAACCCCGCTTTGCCTCCAGGCATGTTTCAACCCTTTTCTAAGGCATGGACCACAGCAGGTATCTGCTTTGTTGGAGACCATCTGGTCCGGGGGAAGCTCATACCCTATGATGCTCTCTGCTCTTAATTCCCTGATTTCCACCCGCCTCTCTATCAATACCTACAGGTTAGGCACTTCCTCCACTCTCTCCTGTGGGACAACACACCTTATCTCACCTCCCCTTTTGAAGCTCTCTGCCTTTCTTCCCCGCTTTGGTGGAACAGGATTTTTTTCCAGTACAACCTACTCCTGGAATATATGCCGACAACCGGGAATACCCACGAGTGGGAGTGGGAGAGGGCCCCCCCCCCTCCCTGAGGAGGATTGCTGGGAGTCCATCAGATTAAGTGTGGCCTCAAGCTCTATATCTACACTAATTAAAGAGAATGCATACAAGCTCTACTATCGATGGTATCTTACACCAGATAGGCTCGCATGGATGTATCCATCTGCCTCCCCTACTTGCTGGAGGGATTGTGGCCATAGAGGAACTCTATTTCATATCTGGTGGTCGTGCCTGGTTGTCTCCTCCTTCTGGCATAGGGTTGGGGGTCTCCTCTCCTCCCTTCTCCAATGCCCTGTTAGTAAGGATCCGTGGTCATTCCTCCTTTGTTACCCTATACCAAACCTCAATCCCAATTCAGCAAAACTGGCTTCACATGTCTTAGCGGCTGCCAGGTGTCTGATTGCTAGGCCATGGAAACGTACAGAACCTCCACGCGTCTCATCTCTTATGTCCTATATCTGGTTTATTGCCAATATGGAGAAAATTACCTCCCACCTGCGAGATAAGGAAGACAAGTTCCACCAAATCTGGGCTCCCTGGCTATATCTATAGTCCCACCCGCTCACTTCCTTTCTAGTAGCCTCTTCTGTTCTATCTGGACCCTCTTTCCTAATAGGAGTCATTTGCCAGAAGAGAAAAGAATGTCTAGTAGAAGTAAAGGATTTCACAGGTGTGCTCAGTGCATTACATGCAAAACGTGCTAAATGAAACAAAACAAAATGATAGTCTTAACTTTGAATGGAAAGAGGGTCCAGATAGAACAATTCATCACCTGCCATTCTAAAATTGTAATGTATGCCATTGAATGCAGCTGCAATACGGTATACATAGAAGGACCACTCGTCCATTAAAGGTGCGTCTGAGAGAACACCTGTATAATATAAGAAGGGGTTTAGAAACCCATGCACTTTCACAACACTTCAAAACTCATCATTCATGTTCTGAGGAACATGTGATTGGTTTTTGGGGACTACAAAAAGTAGAAGAAACATGGAAGAATAATAACATCCTTGGGTATCTATCTAGATCTGAAATGAAATGGATCTTTAACATAGATACATTGATCCCCAAAGGCCTCAACTCTGAATTTGAATTAAAGTAGTTTTTATGATCATGGCCACATTACTTTTGGGTATAGGCATGGACACATTCATGTGATTGTTATCATTGATTTCCATGGTTATCAGAGTTTTGGCTTACCAATCAATTTTGTCAAGATATGTAGAAAATAGGATATAGATAAAGTCTAGATGGGGGACGCTGTTATAGTCCTTATTTCTATTTGTTTATATATGCCTGTTTATTTTGTGAGTCCTAGAATTATCCTCCGGCACATACGTTATGAGAATAATACAGAATGTCCAATTAGAGCAAAGCGGAACAAGTCACTATGGTTACGCATACGGGGCTGTACATCACGATACCGGAACTTCCTCTCACACCATAGAACCAAGCCTCGTTTTGGAAAAGGGGCGGACTTGGAAGGGAATAAAAAGGACGCTGGAAATATTGAACATTACACCTTGAAAAAGACCGTTCCAGGTCGAAACGCGTTGGTTTTAATCGTTGTGCCGATCGGAATTGCGGGGAGCACACATAGACATATGAGACTGATTGTGGAGAGGGATCGTTCATATATACACCATCTTGTTCCATGCGTAATATAACTGCTTTCCGGTATGAGCAATGTCAATTGTTTTGAACATGTTTTTAGATTAAAAAGGTTAATGCACCAGATTGCTTTTACTCTTACTGTTTTTAAGAGTGCAAGAGACCAATGTCAGCATTATCTCTGAGGGCTTGAATATTTCCATTGTGAAGTAAGCGCATACCCTAAGGGGGATCTATTTTGGAGTGAAAACATGGGTGTTGTGTGCGGTAATTTCATCCATACACGGGCTTTGATTCTAGTGGAGTGTTACAGATTGGACAATTGTGCTTACGTACTGTACCATTAGTCTTTTCTTGTGTTGTATATCCTCCTAGTTCAGAGACCTGAATCTTGGACATTGATTCCATATGTGCATTCATCATCTTTCCCAGTGTGTGTGTGAAGGCAGCGCCAAATGTATGTATTGCTGGTTTTATATTGATATGTTATATGAAGTGTTTGGTGACACTTCACTGATACAAGCAGGGCGGCACACCTGAGTGAAGCGCTACTAACACAGTTCATTACTGTTATACGACTTGTTAAATTTACTTCACTTCTTCTCCCCCCCCCCCAACCTTTATCAAACCGTCCAACTGTCCCGATTCCAGCGGGACAGCCCCGAGGTGACTGGACTGTGCTGCCGCCAAGCAGTCGGCACCTTTGTCCTGACTTGCAGAAAGTTGGGTGAGCCAGTGCTGCAGGAAGTGAAGGGTGATTTTGGGGATAGGAGGGGTGTTGGGAGTGGGCCACTGCTTAAGGGCGCAGGACATGCACCCATGTTGGTATTTCACCATGACTATGCCCCCTCACATGACACAGACACGCCCCCTTTCAGAGCTGTGTCCTGCTTTTGATATACAAAATGTTGGGAGGATGCCTTTATTGTATTGCTTTTGAAGTACTGCAATAAGTAGTAAGTAAATCATACTTACCTACTTTCTTCAGCTCCCTTCCGGGAGCCAGCCAGTGGAGGGGGGAGTGAGGGGGTGGGGCAGCCAAAATTGCGTCATTTCGGCCCCGCCCCCTGTGACATAATGACGCAAATTGCGTCATTTGACAGCGGGAATCGCGGCATTTGGGATCTAATTCTGCCCACTTCACTAGGAAGTGGGCAGAATTCGGGAGATTGCCACACTCGCCCGGGAGTCCGGGAGACTCTCGCAAAATGCGGGAGTCTCCCGGACATTCCGGGAGAGTTGGCAAGTATGAAGTAAATGTGCCTCCCTCCATTGCTGTGACAGGACCCACTGTGGAATTCACTATGGGATTCATAAGAGAACTACAGCACAGCCAAAGTGCAATTAGGATCAATCACTGTCCATCATTAAGTATATCTCTCTTAGTGTTAGCATTAAAACACACAGCACATACACTGCAGCTCGGGGAATACTCAGTCACACTGTTATAATATACAATTTGCTGCCATGTAACCAGCTGATACACTACAATGTGTCCTGTGTGTAAGACTGATCTCTGGGATTAATGTCTGTACAGCAGATCACACTGAATAAACCTGACAGAGAAGACAATTCCTCCATCTGCAGTCAGTATAAATATTACAATGTTTGTATCTAGATCACTGCTCTGTCTGATTCCCCATCACTGTCATAGATACACAGGGACACTGCAGCCTCCTCTGTGTACCACGTGACTACAGCTGTCACATGACCCGGTGATATCACCATCACTGTCATAGATACACAGGGACACTGCAGCCTCCTCTGTGTACCACGTGACTACATCTGTCACATGACCTGGTGATATCACCATCACTGTCATAGATACACAGGGACACTGCAAGCAGCCTCCTCTGTGTACCACGTGACTACAGCTGTCACATGACCTGGTGACGTCACCATTACTGTCATAGATACACAGGACACTGCAGCTTCCCCTGTGTACCACGTGATCACAGCTGTCACATGACCCGGTGATGTCACCATTACTGTCATAGATACACAGGAAACTGCAGCCTCCCCTTCTGTACCACGTGACTACAGCTGTCACATGACCCAGTGACGTCAGCAGGTCCTCTGGATGAAGAGGCTCCAGCTATCCCTGTAGTATTATTACTGCTGCTCTCATCAAACTATTATTATCACCAGGTAAATATCTAGATATTGGACTTATGTGTTATTTTATTATTATTATTATTATTATTATTATTATTATTATTATTATTAAGTTCTCATGATAAAAGAGGAGCCTTCATGTGTCAGTGGCATTTAACCCCTTCTGCAGCTCACAGCACAGTTCCAGCATTTTACCTGTGCTAATGCCATAGACAATGTACCTTTCTTCTGAGCCATATGTATTGTAGTGCACCATCCATAACAGACTACTAGTCCCTCCTCTCCCTACCTGGGGGCTGTCAGTCCAACTCTGACACTCACAGGTGCCACAATAACCCCCCCATTGTTTGCTTTATACCACAATAGCTTCTGCCCAGTTGTGGGTGATGGAATATGTCATCATATAAATGCTTCTATTTCTCTTTAATCATGTGCAAAAGTGACTTGGCCAATGCACAGTATGAAGCATGATTTGAAGGGATAACAGTCCAGGATTTTACCAAGACAGAAGATGCCTTTAAATAATGCAAAACCAAAACTATTACTCTCATTTAACAAGCCCTGTCCATCCTCAATAGCCAAAGATGTAATGCCATGACTTAGTTACTATAACCAATGTCAGTTTCAAACTTTACCTGAAATCCCTGGGCAGCACGGTGACTTAGTGGTTAGCACTTCTGCCTCACATCACTGGGGTCATGAGTTCAATTCTCAACCATGGCCTTATCTGTGTGGAGTTTGTATGTTCTCCCCTTGTTAATTGGCTGTTAAATTGCCCTTAGTCTCTCTTGGTCTGACTGTCTGTGTGTGTGTGTGTTAGGGGATTTAGATTGTAAGCCCCAATGGGGCAGGGACTGATGTGAATGAGTTCTCTGTACAGCGCTGCAGAATTAGTGGCGCTATATAAATAAATAGTTGATGATGAAAGCAGATCTGTAACCTAATCACTGAACAGGATATTGAAATGATTGCACGTTAAGTCTGTAACTATATTTTTTTTCCTCCAGGGTAGAGAGTCCTGTCAAGATCATCTAAAGGAGTGACTGGTAATGGACAAGGACAGAAATCACAAGACCGAGACTATATTAAATCTTACACTGGAAATCATCTACCTGCTAACTGGAGAGGTCAGGGAAGTTACTACTGATTCACTCTAACAGGGACCAATACATCTTGCAGCTACACCAGGGACCGGGAACAAATAGACACTTATGGTATAATGTCATAATGGACAAACCATTAGCACATACAGAATATGCAGAGAGAATTTGCAATGGTGTGATGTTACTATAGTGTGATAAAATAATGGCTCTGTGCTGTTACGTACAGAAGTGATAGCCTCTGTGTTGCACCGACTTGCAGCTACCATTAAGACTGTGCATTTTTAAGGGATGACTGTCTGCACAAACAGGGTGGTTCAAAACTGGAGCAAACTGGAAAATGGAATAAGTAGAATTAGGTACTTGCAGACAATGAGGTAGTGGCATAAAAATTAGTACTGTGGGCTAGTTTGTAAGATGAGCCCCAACCTTCTTGTACGGTGGACAAAGTGGTGTCCTGTTACGATGGTTTGCAGTATAGGAGATGACCTTCAACCATTTGGAGATACTGAAATTAACAACCAGTGTAGTACTGCAAGCAAATGAGATCTAATGAGATAAGCTAAGTTATATTCACAATGAATCAGGAACCGATTGTAGAGGTTTGTCCTATCCTTTGGTGACACACTGAATTCAAGGCACTGTCAAACTAAACCAGGCCTGGCCAATCTGTGGCTCTAATGGTGTTGCGATAGCTGACATGGTATGCTGGGACTTGTAGTTTTACATCACTTGGAGAGTCACAGGTTGGCCATGCCTCCACTAAACCATGCAATGGGAAAGGTAGACTGCTGTATACTGCTAATGGTGATGTGAACGATTGCGGTATGGAAGTGCAATCCTTTCTAAAGTAACACATTGCTTTACATTGTACTATTATGGAGCAAGGCATTTCTTGGCAAAGTATTAAGCTGTTACGTAACTTACTATTTACATTTTATGTACACTAACCATTTTATTGATTTTAAAATCTCGATTTCCTTTTTTTTTTTGGGTACTTCACATCACCGGTTACTGTCTTCTTCTGCCACTGCATGATCCATCATTCCAGACTGGTCTTAGCCTATGAACCTTTGAAGCTTGGAGCTAATCTCTTCAGTGTTTCATATCTCTAGTGTTCACACCCCCAACAATGGAACTTTAATGAAGGGTGAATTAGAGGAAAATAAAGCATGTGTCTTAACATTATTACTTGTCTAATAATGTAACCTGGTAGGTTGAGAATTACAGAGGGTAATTTGGTGGTTAGGAGAAGGATTGTGGCACTTGATTTTACAATGATGATAGGACTTCTGGGTTTGCAGGACACTAATAATGATTTATCCTTCGGCAAACAGTAATAAACCGTCTCCAACGTATAACCGACCCTTCTAAGTAGACAATACTTGTCTGTGCTTGACAGAGGAAGGTGGAATTGCATTCAGTTAGATCAATGTGAAGATGATGCATCAGCACCACTTTGTGACTGTGTAATTGTATCATCTCTGCTACATATTTATAAACATGTCTTACAGAATAGGGAACACATATTTGTGCAGTTCTGGAGAGAACAATGACTTGTAGGCTGGGAGGAAGATGTTCACTCTGAGGACACAAACATTAACCAAAGACAATTCTATAATTTTGTACCTTGTGTTGTGCTGTGTGTCTGGAGTAACTTTTAGCATATGTGGGACATCTATTATAACTGGTGCAAAGGAAAAAGGTGTTGCCCGTAGCAACCAATTACAACTAGAAAAATGACAAAATCTGGTTGCTATGGGTAACGCCACCTGTTTCCTTTGCATCTGTGTTCATAAAAAACTCCTGTGTTATTTTGCATAAACCGGTGCATGCATCACCTTCTCTCTGCATCAGTATTTTTACTTTTTAATTTAGAATTATAAAGTTGTGAAGCAGACATCTGGACAGTGTGTGACATCCAGCGGTCGTCCCCGTGTATCAGGAGGATGGAGCAGGACCCAGAGCCCCATCATGGTGCCTCCTCCTCACTCACTGATACATGAGAGAAACAATGACCAGAGGATTCTAGAACTCACCAACAAGATCATTCAGCTGCTGACTGGAGAGGTGACTGCTGGGAATGGGCAGGGTTGCTTTACCACATTGTTAAGCCTACGCATAGATCGCATTAATTCCATTGCTCCTTTGAAACAAAGCTGGAGAAGTTTATCCCATATTCACATAGCCCTCTTACCTTTCTGGCTTAATACGCAGTCTTGTTTTATTACTGTGTTCCCTTTTGTAAAGCGCTGCAGGGTATCCTGGCTTGATATAAATATATGGTGTTAATAATACATTTTGCATGTATCATGTTTTCTAAAGATAACAGCGCAAGGAAAAAAACAACACATTTTTATTGTTTTGTATTTTCCTACTTGTTCAGTTTTCTTGCTTGTCTACAATATTGAAGCAAGACCAGAGCTGTATTTGGAATTAGGGGCCTGGGATAGGCTTGCTGTTAAGACTTGAGCTTTTACTAAGATGAGCTATAGGCTTAAAGTTCTTTTTAAAACATTAGTTAGGTTTAGATTTAAGACTTGGATTAATGTATGAAATATGGTTAGTGTTAGGTTAGCACATTTTATTTGAGCCAGGAGATCTTAGAATCAGAATTACTTGAAGGATAAGATTTTCACCTTTGAAGCAGAGTCTCTGGTCTTCCTGGGGTACCAAGAGGCTGTGAGAAAAGCTCTTTTAGGGCGTCTCCAATTTAGGATCCATTACTATGAAGTCTAATGGCATATCTGTGTAACGTGTAGGAACTCACAGGATTTCTCAGTGGTTGCTCTGAAATACAACCTGTTGAATTCACAGGATAACACCACTCGGCAACAAAGCAGACACCGATGTATCTTGCTGGGGACATCAGCATTTATTTATATATAGTTAATACTTAAAATTAGACCAGCAAGTGGCGACTGACATCCGCTCGCTGAATGGGAATTCTGAGAATGCGAATTCTCAGAAGTCTGAATTCTCAGAATTCGCTTTCTCAGAAGTCTGATGTTGGAAGCCTGGTCTGTGTGGTCTCGGGATAAATGAGCATTTTGCCCACTTATTAAAATGGCCCTGTAATGGGACATTATACAGTAACACCAGGGGATGTGTCTGGGTGATGACTGTATCATTGTGTGTGTCAGGTTCCTATAAGGTATCAGGATGTCACTGTCTATTTCTCCATGTAGGAATGGAACTATTTAGAAGGACTTAAGGAAATGATGAAGATGAATCAACAGCCGCTAGCATCTCTGGGTAAGAGAAGTGAGTATGATGAAATTGGGCATCACATACTGATTTAGAAATTACACTAGTGGACCGTATATTCATATTTTTTTCCATTATATATACATTGGCATGATGAAGATACCACATGCCATATCACAGCAGCTTTCAAGCACTGAACAAAGGGGTAAATTTACTAATCTGCATTTTATTCTGTGGTTTGCAATCTGCCACACATTGGATGCCGTTTTCAATTATAAACCCTAGGATTGATTTCATGTTTTTAGCTCAAATATCCCCCAAAGAATGGATGATCGCTTCCTACCAAACAATTTCTCATTATCATCTTATAATTGGATGAAAACTCACACATGATGGTGAATTCAGTTAATCCAACACAAAACAAGATCACTTTTGTCCCATTCCCCCCCCTCTTGCATTAATGCTACTAACGAGACCCACTTTTTTATAAGTGTCCTGGAGAAAAGTGAGGGAAATTCAGAAGGACAAATGGTAGAGAGTGTTACTTGTGCTGTATGGTACAACAGATTATTAGATTTTTCTTTCTTTCCTATGGGACTCTTACCATGTGAGTCGATAATGAGAAAAAGATGCAGATATGTGGGTATGGAATGTTTCACAGGGTTGGCGTTTCACATGATTGTATAATCTTCAGTGGGTAGCACGGTGGCTAAGTGGTTAGCACTTCTGCCTCACAGCGCTGGGGTCATGAGTTCAATTCCCCACCATGGCCTTATCTGTGTGGAGTTTGTATGTTCTTCCTGTGTTTGCGTGGGTTTCCTCCGGGTGCTCCGGTTTCCTCCCACACTCCAAAAACATAATGGTAGGTTAATTGGCTGCCATCAAAATTGACCCTAGTCTCTCCCTCTCTCTGTCTTTCTGTGTGTGTGTGTTAGGGAATTTAGACTGTAAGCTCCAATGGGGCAGGGACTGATGTGAGTGAGTTCCCTCTACAGCGCTGCGGAAACAGTGGCGGTATATAAATAAATGGTGATGATGATGATGATGATAAGAAGTTTCTTAAGTTAAGATCCTTAATAAATCAGGTCCCTGGTCTGTGTTATACTTTCAAATCATGCTTCATACTGTGCAGTGGCCAAGTCACTTTTGCACATGATAGGTATTAAAGAGAAATAGAACAATTCTTTAAAAAAATAGTTTGCCCCATTGTGATTATAGACATGTACTATAAATGCTACTCTACCGTGTTCCATTCTGATTCTCGCACCCATTAGCCTCTGTCCTGTACCTACCCCGCCTGAACTATGTCTTCTATAACGTGACTATCAAGTGATGATCTGGATTCTACTGATCTTTACCTGTATGATCTCTGACTTAACTACTTGGCGTATGTGTGGCTGGAACCCCTTAAACAGTGTAGTTGTTGTCAGTTATTATTAGCAGGTTATAGGTTATCTCTTCTCTTCAGTACAAAATTAGCAGCCAGTCGAACCAAAAGGTGCAACATTTCTTTTACCTAATTGTCGAATCGGAGAAGGCTTTTTCTAATTATGAGGACTTTGTACATTTGTAAAGTTTTATAGTCTAACCACAATGTATTTCTTTTCAACAGGTTTAACTTCAAAGATCTCTGGAGCACTACACAGTCCTGTTTCTTCACCAGATTGTATAAGTGAAGATCCCAGCACTGATATAAACAAACGGGCTGCAAACTATGAAGAAATTATCACAGGCACTGATCGTTATACACCGATTCAGCGTACACAAACGCAATATATATCTACTTCTATTAAAGAGGAATCCGATTCCTGCGAGGAAGAAAATCTAACAGACGCTGACCTATATACACCCACAAATCATTCACAGACACAACATATATCTAGTCCTATCAAAGAGGAATCTGCTTCAACTAAAGAAGAAACTCTTACCAACACAGACATATATGCACCAACAGAATATACACAATCACAGTCTACGGATCTTCATATTAAGAAGGTATCAGTCTCATTTGAAGAGGAGAATCTAACAGACACTGATAACTCTACATCTATAGACGATAACCAGATACAATATACAACTATTCATATTAAGGAGGAATCTGATTCATGTGATGAAGGAAATCTCACAGACACTGACAATAATACACCCCCCGCACAGACACGATATGCATCTGCTTGTATGGAGGCACACAGCGGATATGATCAGATCCATCAGGCAGGAGAGAAACCTTTCTTGTGTGCTATATGTGGGAAACGTTTTAAATGTAAGTCAGGTTTTGTTAGACATCAGAAGCTTCACACTGGAGAGAAAATATATTCTTGCTCTGAGTGTGGGAAATGTTTTAGCATTAAGTCACATTTTGCTAAGCATCAGAAACTGCACACGGGAGATAAGCCATACTCTTGTGCTGAGTGCGGGAAATGTTTTATTAGTAACTCACATCTTGCTAATCATTACAAAGTGCATACAGGAGAGAAACCATATTCTTGTGAGGAATGTGGGAAATGTTTTAGCATTAAATCACATCTTGTTACACATCAGAAATTTCACACAGGATATAGACCATATTCTTGTGCTGAATGTGGGAAATGTTTTGTCATTAAATCAAATCTTGCGACACATCAAAAAATTCACACCGGAGAGAAACCATATTCTTGCAATGAATGTGGGAAATGTTTTATTAGTAATAAAGATCTTATTATACACAATAGAATTCACACTGGAGAGAAACCATATTCTTGCTCTGATTGTGGGAAATGTTTTAACACAAAGTCAAATCTTGTTACACATCAGAAAGTTCACACCGGAGAGAAACCATATACTTGTGCCGAATGTGGGAAATGTTTTATCAGCAACTCAAAGCTTGTTATACATAAGAAAAATCACACAGGCGAGAAACCATTTTCTTGCTCTGAATGTGGGAAATGTTTTACTGTCAAATCATGTCTTGTGTCACATAAAAAAATTCACACAGGACACAAACCATATTCTTGTGCAAAGTGTGAGAAATGTTTCATCAATAGCTCAGATCTTAGTAGACACCAGAGGATTCACACTGGAGAAAAACCCTATTCTTGTGCTGAATGTGAGAAATGTTTTATCAATAGTTCTGATCTCAGCAGACATCAAAGAATTCACACTGGAGAAAAACCGTATTCTTGTTCTGAATGTGAAAAAAGTTTTGCCCAAAAGTCACAACTTTTTCGTCATCAGAGAATTCACACAAGATAGAAATGATCTTTCTCTGAATGAGAGCGATATATTAATACACTTTACTACTTGTTGAAAGCAGTATTTAATTTGGCTCCATTACCGTAGCGGTTATCTGTTCCTAAAAAGTATACATTTTTGGCCTAGATATGTCCTGACATGAGTTATTGGAGTGAGTGTGTGAAAAAACTAGGGAAGGGAAGCATATTTTTGTCCTCTCGTATACTGACGTGTCGGTGGATTTTCCTACGAGTAGATATATTATAGAGACAACAGAAAAATTAAGAGTCAATGATTTTCAAATCAACTTAATATCAACTGGGCATATGACTTGGATATAAATAGGTCTTAAAGAGGATGTCCACTTTTGGACAAATTCCCTTACTATAACTTGCACCCGTTATCTAAAGCTGGAAGCTAGATTGCGGCTCGACTCATGGTAAGCCATACAATCATCAGCAGTGCGTGAAAATGAGCAGATTGTTGTGTGATCTTACTTCATGTAACGGGTACTTCCTGGAGAAGTGGTGGGTCAGGATACAATAAAAGGGGGTTTGTTGTCCAAAAGTAGACAACCCGTTACGATAATCTTTTACAGAACTTTATTATACTAACCATATATGTATTATCCCTTTGTTTTTCCAGTATATAGCCACATATGTACATGTTTTAAAGAAACTACAGCATAAAAATGTTTTAATGTAGTAGTAAACTAAATAAACATGTACTTCGGATGCATTATTTTTATCAGCCTTGTAATTTTTTTTGCTTCTCTCCTCCAGTCTTTATAAGATTTTTGTAGTTGTACCACAAGCTGCCCACCTGCTGTGTCATTGATTGGCATCCTCAATAACTAATGATTTTTTATCTCGTCTGGCAAGCATCCTGTGCCTCTCTCTGCATGCACATTATGTTTTCAGGCTAGGGACAGGAACCTCCCAACGTATCCTTACATCTCTGCAGGTTTGCTGGAGAAAAAAAAATGACTTAAGTCACATGTAAACGGTAGTTGCCTTGTTGAAAAGCTATTTGTAGAGGATAACCAATCACCAAACCTGTGAAAATAGCAGAGTGGTCCTCACGCAGGGAGGGATGTCCACTTTTGCCATCTGTGGCACATAAAAAATGTGGTCATTTTGAGTAGGGTTCCAAAGTATGATGATAAAATAAAGATAATTGCATTGTGAAAGTTATTTTGGCAGCACTGCTTATTCCTTTGCATATCGGCATTCTTTCAACATTAGTGGTATCTGCATGCAGACTGTTAAGCCAAGCTAATTTATAATCCACTGGCAGGAGTAGAACAGCACCACCTAAGGGCAAAATCATCACAAAAATTCTGCATAGAAAAGGTAACATAATAGTATGCAAATCAAGTTCACAGGGATGATTTGCTGCTGGTCTGGTGCACCTACATAAGCCACAATAAGTCACAAAATTTGTGCTGGGCCCCAGGACAGCATTTTAATTGCTTACTTAAAATTGGAACATGCTAATTTTAAAGTCACTAATTGGACACAGTGGCATGAACCATGTGTACATTGCTTTTATCAGATTGTTGCCTACTAAAGAATTAGGACTGAGGTATCCTGCAGAGGAACATGTTTCTCTGGGTAGCTGCGTTATATAGCTGACGCGTGGTCGGCTATGGCCACAGTTGCACCCATACCTCTCCCAATAAGATTTGAAAACTATATTTTTATTTTTAAAAATTAAATTGTTATTTATGAATAGTATGAGTTGACTGGTGGGATATTTGTGTCTCCAAATGTTTCCAGACAGAAAAAGATTGTACTCAGAAGCTCTGTCAGTCTAGTTTAGTGATACACAGCTTTGCATGATAAATGCTGCTACCCTACACATGAGAGTCTTTCTGACTTATCTTCCTCAGTGGCACAACGGGGCAGGTCCTTCCCGACACTGTCGAGGCCTCCCTATTTTGTTTTTATGGCACGTCGCCCGCCTGGCTGCTGGCTCTCTGCCCCCTTATTTTCCTTTGGCTATTTAAAGCAGCTCATGTTGCAGTATGGTACCGGATCTTCATGTCTATATTAGCATTGCTATTCTGATCATTTGCTTCTTGTTCCTGTGAATTCCTGGTGTCATCATCTACTCAGCGTGTTCCGGATGTCATCACCTATCCAGCATATTCCTGGTATCATCACCTATCCTGGTATCATCATCTATCCAATGTAGACCTGGTATTGATCCGGCATCTGCTTCTAGGTATATTCCTGGCGTCCTCCTTTGCCTCGCATCAATTCCATATAGTGTCTCCACTTACCTTATATATACTTTGGTTTTACTTACCTGATGGTCATGTCTGGTACCTGCACAAAGGGCCACTACCTACTTGATGCTAGCAGCAAAGGCCATACCTCCTAGTGGAGGTTCCTGGCAAAAACCTATGCCATGCTAGACTTTGCACCTCCGCCATGGGTAGCGTCAAACCAGACTGATTGACTTGAGTCCTCAATTCCTGTAAGATCTGACAATAATATGGATTCAGCAGGAAACATATCTCTGAAAGAGTTGCTTCAACATCTACTGGGCAGAGTGAATAAACAAGAAGTAACCAGGAATCAATTGGTACTGTGGCTTCAAGAACTTTCCATTCAGCTTGACACCCTCCAGAACAAATTAATTCTGCAATGCTTGCAATAGTTCCTGCGCTTCCTGCAGTCTTGGCGGTTCCTGTTGCTTCTCCCAATCTCCTAATACCTCCTCCTGCCAAGTATAATGGTGACGCCAAGACTTGCTGCTGGTTCCTCAACCAGTGTGATATTCAATTTGAACTGCTTCTGAACAGTGGGTCAATATGTATTGTAATTCCGCAAACTTCCTTCTGAACTGCAATGGAATGATGAAGTTTTTAGTAGCAGAATTTTGGTAGGGTTTTTCACCCGAATTAAGGACGGCCAAGCAATCGAGTGGATATCCACTTTCGGGAATGTTTCCTAGAAAAGGATCAGGGCTGTCGGTCCACTGTCAAGCTAGCCCCTAGATTCCAATAACTTCAGTCAATTTCGGAAGAACTGATGGAACTTGGTTGTTTCTCGTCTTCCTACAGAGGAACGGGAAAGGTGTAAATATATCCTATGTCTCTATTGTGCAAAGTCAGGCCATTTGCTTCTCCTAAGTGTTCAAGAAACACCAGGTCCTAACTGGTTCATGAGAGGCCAAGTTATGTTCTGTTTCTCACTCTCCTACCCTAGTTGGATATAGTAACTGTTCTGTTTCAGTCATCCTCAGGTGCTCTTTCGGGTATATGTCTCTTCCTGCCCTCCTACTCTACTGTTCCTCTAACCATTTGGATTGGGGATCTGCATAGAAAGAATATTACATTTCTCATGATCTCTCGTACTATCAGTTCAAACATCTTGGGCCTTCCCTGGCATCAATTACATGCCACACTCGTGGATTGGTTTACCACTCATATCTTAGCTTAGAGATCCTCAGGTCAAACCCATTATATTTGTAAGGTACCACATTCTCAAGGGGTACCAGATCCAACCACATAAGTAACTCCCACTATGCTACCACAATACTCACGTTTCCAAGATGTCTTCAGTGAACAACAGTCAAAGACTGGTAACTGAATTAAGATGACTGTAGTTACTGCACGGCCAGAGATCCCCATCTTTTTTTTTTTTACAAAAAATAATCCTGCACCCACAGACGAAGAGCAGAAGGGCCTAATTGAGGCCACATTGAAGGTTCTCTTTAATATAATCAGACATTGTCTGGGTCTCAGGAAGACTCAAACCCCTACAATCTATTTTGCATGCTGCGGCAAGATTGATTTTCCTTGCAAATCGTTCTTCCTCTGTTGAATCGCTCTGTATGTCTCTACACTGGTTGCCTGTTTTCTACTGAATCCAATATAAAATACTCTTACTAACCTACAAGGCCATCAACAAAGCTGAACCAACATTCATCTCCTTTCTTGTCACAAAATATCTCCCAACTCGGCAACTCCGTTCTGCACAAGATCTGCGACTCTCATCCACACTCATTACATCCTCCCATTCCCGGTTACAGGACTTCTTCCGGGCTGCACCTACTCTATGGAATTCTCTCCCTCGCACAATAAGACTCTCCTCTAGTCTATAAGCCTTTAAGCGTTCTCTGAAAACTCACCTCTTCAGACAAGCTTATAATATTCCTCAACCACCCTCTTAACCTCAGTACATTACCCTATTACCACCTGTTATACAACTACCCCTTGATCATCATTGTTGTGTGACAGGATCATTTAGCTTATGAGTCACTTTTACCTTTGCAGTCTGGCTGGGCCGACTGCAAATGTAGACTTAACCTCATGTGTCAAACTCCCATTGTCCAATAGATTGTAAGCTTGCGAGCAGCCTTCTCACCTCTTTGTCTGTTTTACCCAGTTTGTTTATTAGTTTACTATGTTTACCCCAATTGTAAAGCGCTACGGAATATGTTGGCGCTTTATAAATAGATGATGATGATGATGATGGATAAACATGGCCATGTGGTACTCTATTCCCATGAAAAATGGTCAATTGGGCAATTCCATACTTGCTAGAGTCGATGTTGGTACATCAGGCTAGGCACTGTTGACTGACATGGACTTTGTACAGTTAGAGATCACTGTCTATATCACAAAATAATAGATGGAAAGCTGTTCATTATTGTCATATATGTGGAAGATTTGTTGCTTGCAGGTCAGAAAAATCACATAGACAGTATAAAAAGTCTGTTGGAAGAAAAGTTCAGATTGAAAGACTTAGGTCCTGCACATCACCTGTTGGGAATGAGAATTTCACAAAATCCCACGCAAACACATGGAGAACATACAATCTCCACACAGATAAGGCCATGGTTGGGAATTGAACTCATGATCCCAGAAGCAGAAGTGCTAACCACTAAGCCACCGTGCTACCTAAGTCTAAGTATAATGTTATTAGACATCATTTCATTTGAGAACTTGTTGAGAGGAAGTCAATTAGTGTAAGAGACATTATAAGTGAGCATAATGTAGCTGATATGCTTATGAAAGGATTTACGTCACAAATTAGTAGCAAAGGTAGAGATTAAGGGCCTGATTCATTAAGGAACTTAGGAAAGAAATGTCTTACTTAAGTTTCCTGGACAAAACCATGTTACAATGCAAGGGCTGAAAATTAGTTTTCAATTTTGCACCGAAGTTAAATACTGTCTGTTTTTTCATGTAGCACACAAATATCAACTTTAAATTTCAGTGTACAAATAAGCTATCAAGTATTTGTGTGCTACATGAAAAAACAGTCAGTATTTAACCTATGTGCAAAACATCAACCAATAATACGCTGCTAAGTCTAGATGCCGGAAAGGCTTTTGGTAAAATCTCTTAGGCACACTTACAGTGCATTATTGTAAAAAGGGATTTTGAGCCTGATTGTGCTCACCAGGTTCAATACTTTATCACATTAATTGTTAATAAGGTGAAAGAGGAACAAGGCAGGAGCACAGACTGTCCACACTTTTGTTTGGCCTTAGAGCCATTGCTTATAACACATACTTGCCAACTCTCCCGCATTGTCCGGGAGACTCCCGCATTTTGCGAGAGTCTCCCGGACGAGTGTGGCAATCTCCCTGATAGGAAGGGGGAAAAATTTAGTTTAAACGCCGCGATTCACCCGGAATCGCGGCGTTTAGCCCCGCCCCCACTGTAAAATGACGCGATTTGCGTCATTCCGTCACGGGGGCGGGGCCAAAATGACGCGATTTCGCAGCCCCGCCCCCTGCACGCCCACGTCCCAGCCGGCATCTCCCGGAAGAAAAAAAAAAATGTTGGCAAGTATGTTATAACATACTTGCCAACTTGCTGAAGTTGGCTTCCGGGAGCGGTGGGCGTGATGGGGGGTGAACTCCAAAATTTGAATAATTTTGGCCCTGCCCCCGTGACGTAATCATTTGACAGCAGGGGGTGGAGCCAAACGTCGCGATTCCTGGTGAATCGCAACGTTTTGGACCTAATTCTGCCCACTCCACTAGGAAGTGGGGAGAACTCTGCCAGATGCGGGAGATTGCCACACTCTCCCGGGAACTCTCGCGAAATGCGGGAGTCTCCTGGACATTCTGGGAGAGTTGGCATGTGTGGCTTAGAATACTGCAAGCAATCTATGCTGTATCCAGCTCCCAAACTTATAAATAACCCATATAAATAATATATAACTCTGTCATTGGAAATAATATCAGTGGAATTTAGGAATTAGCAACATGTACAACTTTCCTACCTAGGCAGGGCCTATTTAACTAAAATGATAACTTTCCCTAAATGACTATACCCACTGCAAGCACTGATACTGTATTTGGACATATTATTTGGAATGTACACACACACTTCAATACCTCAGTCTTCCTATATGAGAACTTTCAGATTGTCCAGACACTGTGACACATACTCTTAACAGCTAAAATGTATTTTATGGACTTTAGGTCAACCAAACGAATATCTAATATAACAATAACAAACATGGGCAGCAATATATAAATTTACCAATGTTTTCAACTAATTGCCACTTTGGTGCATTATACATTCTCAATAAATATTAACTTTTAAAGCCAAAATAATAGTTGTGAGATAACGAATTACAGGAATTAGAGGAAACTGTGCTGTGTAGATGTTCTGTTCTCCAAAACAGTGACATTCCCAGGGATAAACATTTCCAAGGACAAATGATTTAAAACCTTGGAAAAAATTATGCTTGGAAATTAAGAACATAGAAAAACACTAACATTGGAAAACCACTAGAGGTCACTGCAGTGCATATAAATATATTGTTAGAAAGATTAGGGTTTTTTGGGGGTTTAGCAATGCATTCTGGGAGTTGTAGTTTATTTGTCTGTGCAATGTAAAGTGAATCACAGTGATCCGTACAATTCACCACACCT
This sequence comes from Mixophyes fleayi, assembly GCF_038048845.1. Classification (NCBI taxonomy): domain Eukaryota; kingdom Metazoa; phylum Chordata; class Amphibia; order Anura; family Limnodynastidae; genus Mixophyes; species Mixophyes fleayi. The sequence continues at coordinate 208,639,126 of NC_134407.1, read as the reverse complement.
CTAATCCTTACACTGTGACCAGGGTGGCTGGAAGGTCTCCAATAATAATGCAACACCTGAAAGCAGTGATATAAATGGAATACTTCAGATGCAATGAAGAGGCCTGAAACTCACTATCCGGAAGCCTCTCTCTAAAATTCAGTTTCCTGTATAGGACAAAGACTAAAGAAAACATTGCTGGTATTCCAGAGAACTGTCATTAAGCCCAGGTAAATATTTGTTATTTAACACTGTTATATGTTTCTATGTCTGTGCTTTGTTTATCTTTCCCTGTTGTTTTGGTTCCTTTTGTGTGGCATTAGGTATAGTCAGTTTAATGTACTATACATTATTCTACCAAAATCTCAGTCTAGCCAGCAGCAAATAATTATTTGTAACCTTACTCTGAGTATTGTGTATAATGCACCGTCCATAGGAAGCTAGTAGCCGTATTCTAGGATCTATACAGACATTAAATCTGCGGGCAGTCAGGATCAGAAGCTGAGGTTTCAGATACATTTTGGGTTTATTGATAACCCTGACTTTTCCCTAACATTATACTGTCATAATATTTATTTAATGTATAATCAATCACTAACATTACTGTCAGATATTCCATGCGTATAATTTTCATACTTTTCAACCAAACTGAATAATGAATATATATTTGGGCAGCACGGTGGCTCAGTGGTTAGCACTTCTGCCTTACAGCACTGGGGTCATAAGTTCAATTCCCGACCATGGCCTTATCTGTGAGGAGTTTGTACGTTCTCCCTGTGTTTATGTGGGTTTCCTCCCACAAACATACTGGTAGGTTAATTGGCTGCTAACAGATTGACCCTCGTCTGTGTGTGTGTCTGTTAGTGAATTTAGACTGTAAGCTCCAATGGGGCAGGGACTGATGTGAGCGAGTTCTCTGTACAGCGCTGCGGAATTAATGGCGCTATATAAATAACTGATGATGATATATAATGAACCAACATATTTGTTCAATTCACTCGTTTATCATTTATTAATAACAATAATAATATTATTATATCTATGCATAGTAGAAGTTATGATTTTTAGGACCAAACGTTCAAAAACATTGATGTTCTTTTTTTTTTCTTTTCTTTTTTTTTAGATTTTAAAGACTTCCTATTGTAAAACACTGCAGGGTCGGCATATTTAGGAAGATCGCAGCTATGCTGAAATACACATTCTATGAATCTAACTAAAGGTAAGTTCTGTTCCACCTCTGTTTTCCATACTGTTCTGTAACCACTATGAGAGCAGAGATTTTACCCCATCATGACCAGACCAGATTTTTACAGTAAGAAATATGGGACTATCAGCTTATGAAGTTTCTGAATAGCCACTCAGCTGGATGAACCATAATCAGATATCCGAATAAACAACATATCAACAAAGTGTAACAATCTTCCTATCTACAGGGGAGAAAGTCCTTTGTCAAGCGACTGGCTGGGGATGGACAAGTACAGAAATTACAGGACTGATAGGATATTGAGTCTCACACTGGAGATCATCTACCTGCTGACCGGAGAGGTGAGAGATATCCAAAGGTCGGTGATATTACTACAATCCACCAGATAGGCATGAAAATAGACCAAGACCAAAGAACAGCATAGTGTACAGAGGAACTGCAGTGATGAATGCTAAGTGGGGAAAGGATTGTGGGAGTATTTTAAGGTTATGGGGAGATTGCGTTGTATAGTGAAAATAATTGAAATGAATAGGTTGTGAGTAGATGAAACTAATCAGGGTAGTGGTGCTCACAAGCCGTAGAGAAGTAAAAGCGATTAAACTACTGTAGTTGGGGAACAAAGGATTCCACCCTAACCGCGCTCTTCCATGTACTTCTAGAGTACTATTTCCACTAGGTGACAATTAAGTAATTTTACACTGATCTTTGAGCAAGGGACGATGGAGAATCTAACAGGTGGTTTTAAAGTAATATGTGTATTGAGAGTTAAAATTCATCAGCAGCATATAGATATGCAACATCAGATGGTAACTGAACGGACTCTTTAAAGCTCCAAGGAGGTAACACGTTTAAATTGCTAGTTGAAAAAGGCATTGATATGGGCAGCACAGTGGCCTAGTGGTTAGCACTTCTGCCTCACAGCACTGGGGTCATGAGTTTGATTCCCGACCATGGCCTTATCTGTGTGGAGTTTGTATGTTCTCCCTGTGTTTGCGTGGGTTTCCTCCGGGTGCTCCGGTTTTCTCCCACACACCAAAAACATACTGGTAGATTAATTGACTGCAATCAAAATTGACCCTAGTGTCTCTGTCTCCCTCTCTGTGTGAGTGTGTGTATGTTAGGGAATTTAGACTGTAAGCTCCAATGGGGCAAGGACTGATGTGAGTGAGTTCTCTGTACAGCGCTGTGGAATTAGTGGCGCTATATAAATTGATGATGATGATGATTGATATCAATGCATTGGTAGCATTGTTTACCCTCTGGCCCCTTTAGTATAGACTAGCATTTACTTCTATCTGTGTAGGACCCCCTTTGTCCCCACAACAGCCTGAATTCTTTGTGTCATGGGTCCAACAAGGTGCTGGAAACGTTCCTCAGAGATCCTGGTCCATGACATCATGGTGCAGTTGCCGCAGAATTGTTGGCTGCACTTTCATGCTGCTAATCTCCTGTTTCACCACAACCCAAGGATGCTGTATTGGATTTGGTGACTGTTTGGAGGTCATCGGAGTACACTGAACTCATGGTCAATTTTGTGGAACCCGATGGAGATGACTTGTGCTTTGTCACAGGGTGCGTTGTCCTGCTGAGATGAGCCATTAGACTGTGACCATACAGCAATGCACATGGTCAGGTAGCCTGAGACATTTAAACAATGCTGAATTGGTATTAAAGGGCCTAATGTGTGCTAAGAAAACATCCCCTACACTATTACACCACCACCACCACCAACAGCTGGCACCGGTCACACAAAGCAGGATGGATTCATGTTGTTAATGCTCTGGCATGTCACAGCAGAAGTCGAGATTTGTCAGACCAGACGATTTTCCAACTGTGCAGTTTAGTGGAGCCCAGGTCCACTGTAGCCTCAGTTTCCTGTTCTAGCTGACACTAGTGGAACCCAGTGTGATCTTCTGCAGCTGTAGCCCATCCAAGGTTCAATGTGCTGTGCGTTCAGAGATGCCCTTCTGCATATCACTGTTGTAACGCATGGTTATTCGAGTTACTGTCACCTTCCTGGCAGGTTGATCCAGTCTGGACATTCTCCTCTGACCTCTCTCATTAGCAAGGAATTTTCACCCACAGAACTGCCGCTTATTGGATGTTCCTTGTTTTACGAACCATTGTCTGTAAACGCTAGAAACTGTTGTGCGTGAAAATCCCAGGAGATCAGCAGCTTCTGAGATACTGAAACCAACCCCATCTGCCAGCAACAATCATTCCACGGTCAGAGTCGCTTAGATCACATAAACAACAATGACCTCTTGGCCATGTCTGCATGCTTTTGTGCATTGTGTTGCTGCCACATGATTGGTGGATTAGATGTTTGCATTAACGTACAGTTGTACCTAATAAAGTGGTCACTGTGTGTGTGTGAATATAAAAAAATGAGATGAATAACATACCTGTGATGTTTATACATCCCTAAATATGCTGTTTCACCAGGTGGCACCTACAGGCTATTTGCCTTTACCAACCGGCAGACAGTCTATCTGGACCTAAACAGCGCCTACCAGGCTATTTTCCAGCCTATCACCTTTCTCCAATGCTGTGGCTGTGGGAAGTATTTTCAAACATAGGAAAATATTTGAACAAAGAATATCACGTTTATTTAACACAAATTTTCAGCACTGTTAAAGAGCAATTATACAACCACACTCTAAAACAATACAGCATAAATGGAAACAATACATTATAACTGGGGCAAAGAAGGTTGAAGAAGACCGCTGATCCTCTCAGTCCTTCTCTGTAGCCTCTGATCTTGATCAGTTCCGCAGGAGCGGTATTCCCTAGCCGGTCGAGTCTTCAGATATTAACCAAGTTCTTCCAACAGAGTCTCTCTTCTGGTCTCTGGGGACAGTTTTTTACCAGGCCTGTGGTTCCCACCTTCATGTCTTCTAAGTACAAGGAGGTATCTATCTTTGCTGGCTACCCTATTGCCAGACCTGATCTCATGGGGACTCGTCTCCAGGACCCCTGACAGCACCGGCTCCACAGTGTCTAGAGATAACAGGCTTGCACAGTGGTTTTCAACAAAGTAGCCTAACTACTGATGATGAATTTAGCTGTGGTAACCTACCTGAATTAACACCTTGCAGTCTTTAAATCAAATCCACAGTCAATGACACTGGGTCCTGGCACCTACAGTAGCAAGAGTCGGTGCCTAGTGTACCTTTGGAGCAGGGTGCTCCTGAGGCATCTTTGTGGAATTGGCTTCCCCAGGCAGGGTGCAGTTCAGTGACAGTTTGTCATAGAACATACAAAGCTCACAGTAATACTTAACATTACCCATATACATTATGGGAAGAAACATAATTTTAACTACCATTAGGAGACGGGATCTCAGTGCACTTAACCGTTATTGAACATGCTGGGCACCCACCTCTCCTTGTCCATGCAGGATAACTGAGAAGTATTCCTTTGAGGTACATTCAAGAGTGGGACAAGTTTAACCCTTGTTTCATGACAGGAGGTGCATCCTTAGCAGAGCAGACATAGATTGAATGACAGGTTTGTAGACTTGTAGCACTGTGACGATTGGTGGATTCATACACAGGGGTAGGGCCAATACTGTCACAGCAGCTTAAATTACTAATTTTAACCTTCATCCAAACCATCTAAAGTGCTGACCGAACGTTATGGGAAAGGCTTAAACTGTTTGTGATAGAGTGAGGAGCTTATACTGTACTTAGTTGTACAGGTGGGTGGCAAAGTCATGTTAACGTTAAACAATGTATTTTACTTTGATAGTTCATTGGTAATTCGTGGTCCTCAAAGGATTCTACAACTAGAAATACAGGTCACAAACTCCCATGCTGCAAAACTATATAGTCTTTTAATTAAAGTCCGTTCACAATGAAATATTTCAGAAGTGCTGATCTGCCCGTAAGATGCAGCAGCAAATGTCTGCAGACACTTTCCTGGAGACGCCGCATACAAGCAGCCGGACGTGTTCCTGGATAGTGATGGGGGTGAAGTCAAGGTAAAGATAAGTGTGACATCACACCTCAAGCCTTCACTGGTTCCTCATCAGGGCCAAACCCTGCTAACTTGACAGATCACTATATAGAGCAGTGTTGGCTAACCTGTGACACTCCAGGTGTTGTGAAACTACAAGTCCCAGCATACCCTTCCAGCAATAAGCTGCTATATATTGGAAAAGCATGCTGGGACTTGTAGTTTCACAACACCTGGAGTGTCACAGGTTAGCCAACACTGATATAGAGCAAACCCTTCGCTTATATTCATCATCATTCCGCTACTTGGTTAAGTGTGTTGGTTAAGTTTGAACTTAAGTAGCTTTCTGAAATTAAGATGAATGTAGTGTAAATTGTATTGTGGTGCAAGGAATTTTAAACTTTTTTTTTTTTTATTGAAGGTTTTGGCAATAACAAACAATGTTTTAAGATGTGGTAAGGGGATTGCATTGAAAAAGTGCAATAGAAAAATTCAACTGTTGCATATGACCCTGAAGTGGGAGCATCCGTCTTTCCCTGTGGTCAGTTTTCTCTTTCACAGTCCTGGTCATAACTCCCCCTTCTGACCTTTCATTGAGCAATCTTATAGGATGGCTAACAGACCATGTACGTTTAAACATCTATGAATGCACAAGCATGTGAACTAATTGTAGTGCAGATATGTAGCATGGGTACTTCATATGTCCCCAAATTTAGATGACTTATCTGCTAACTTTAGGACTGCTTGGTTGTACTACATTTAAATACTTTGTTCCTATAATTGAATAAATAAACAGGCGTATTAGAATCCTGAGTATGATATTTTTTGTATGCTTGTACCACTATGGGTGACTGCAGATTAACCTAAAAATTCTGTTTATGTTCATACTACAACCTGGTGCTAGAGGGTTTCTTTTTCTTATGGTTTCCATTTGGAAACGCTGTCATATTGGTCTAGTACAGGACAAAATTATGGGTGGTACACTCAGAGTTTGCACCTGTTCTTTCTACTTTCTTACTTAGATTTTTAGTAGACGGCAAATAGAGTGGAGCCATCTCAAAACAGAATTTGTATTTATGACAAAGGAGATGCTTCACTTTCATTAGAGGAATGAGGCTCAAAGGTCCAAGCTTCAAGTTTGCTTGTCCAAAATGTTTACTATACTGTTAAGCAGAATCACTGTCCAGAGTACAGGCTGACAGTGATAATCCTTTTAGGGGTAAGCAAGCAAAACTAAACCTAGATCATTGTTGACCATGCTCTTATCATCAGCATTTAACAAACGGTGAGTTACTTCAGTTAGTTAGGACATAATAACATAGTACATTTTAGATTTTTGGGGGGTTTAGCTCTGTCACAGCAAGACCCTCCTGGGCATGCGTGACGTGTGTGTGAAAGAGTTAATCAGAAGTTGTCAGTTTTTGGGGAGCAGTTTACTACTGAGAATTTCCAAGTTTCTAGCTGCTTCTTTATATTTCTGTTAGTGTGTTTGGCCATTTCAGCCACACCCATTGCTAACGGGTGCATAAAATCGAGTATACAGCCATGCTATCTCCAAAACCAATCATTAGCAGTAGAATGGATTGTACTGAAGAGCTGTGTGACTTTCATCGTGGCACTGCCATAGGATGCCATCTTTCCTGCAAGTTAATTTACCCTGCTAGAACTACCCCGGCCAACTGTAAGTGCTGTTATTGTGAGGTAGAGAAATCTAGGAGCAACAACAGCTCAGCTGCGAACCAGTAGGCCACACAAGCTCACAGAACGTGACCGCCGAGTGCTGAAGTGAGTAACGTGCTGAAATCTTCTGTCCTCGGTTTTAATACTCACTACCGGTCCCCAAAATAACTCCGGAATTAACATCCGCACTGTGCATTGGAGCTCCATGGGCTACTAACATTGAAGTTGGCTGCTTGCATCACGTTCAATCATATTCCCTACTTTGTGACATAAGTCAGAGTGGGGGCATAGAGCTGGGTGTAGCTAATGTTTTGTTTTCTTGTCAGACGATCACTCTCATGCGCACACGAGAATGTCAGGGTATTGCATGGCGTCAGAGACCCCTCTATGAGCAATCACTATATGTGCGTTGTATTTTGGAAGACGTGGTGTTTCACTTTTATAACTGCACTCCCTCGAAGCTGCCGAGAGTGTAATATTGTTTTAGTGCAATTCACATCTGGTAAAGAGGCTGCATATCTATGAATGAATTTGAACTCTCAATACTCAAAGTATCCAAGGTGTGCCAACTGCATTGTTTGTGTGTTTCAGCCCTAATAATTATAACCTACCCTGCCATTCAGCTCCATGATCCTGGCTGTGTTTGGAGCACACCATTCCCAAGCCCCCCAATGGAATTTCCATAATGTGCTGTTGGGAAGAATTTAGGGCGGTCATTTGCCCGCAGTGTAACATTGATTGAGCAATGTGTCATTTGTTATGTAGCTTTCAACAAATTATATTTTGCATGAACAAGTGAACAATATCTCTTTCCACTCCCCCCCCCCCCCCCCCCCCAAATATATAGGAATATACAGTTGTGAAAAAGACATCTGGTGAGTATGTCCCTATCTGTCCAGGAGGAGGAGTCAGCAGGACCCAGAGGTCCATCATGGAACCTCTGATCCATGAGAGAAACAATGACCAGAAGATTCTAGAAGTCATAAACAGGATCATTCAGCTGCTGACTGGAGAGGTGACTGCTGGGAATGGGACTTTGGGGGGGCTACAAGTGCACAGGAATACTATGGTGTTACCCATAGCAACCAGTCAGATGTTTGCTATAAAATAACATTCTGGTTGCTACGGGCAACACCAGTTTTCCCAATGCACAGCTTTTAGAAATGTCCCTAGTTATGCAGAAATGATTGTGGATGATAACTGTATCCTTGTGTGTGTCAGGCTCCTATAAGGTGAGAAGATGTCATGGTCTATTTCTATTTGTAGGAGTGGGAGTATGTAGAACGACACAAAGACCTGCACAAAGATGGGATGATGGAGGATCCTCAGACTGATCAGTCATTGGGTAAGAGGAAGTTTAACCATAGCTTTCTGTATCTCTGAAACCGTTTTACACCGCTTGTATCCCGAGTTGTGGACCTAGAAAGGGGCGGAGCTTCACCCCTGGTTGGGTTTTAGGGGGTGATCTGCTTGGGTCTTATTTTGTTCTGATTTTGCATGTCTCATTCTTGGGAGGTGTCCATACAGAGGAATGACTTTATTGTGCTGTATACTCTTATTTAGTTCATTATAACAGCTTCTTTCTTATTACTATGGCTCAACATTTACCTGGCCGTGTCACTCTGGACAATAATAAACAAATAAGTTGTGTTTTTGCATAGTTTTGAGAGCATTACATTAGATAAACATATCTGAGCACTAACAGATCAGGTACATAAAGAGGTATGTTAACAAATTAAAATGGATCTTGAAGCTAGAATTGTTGATGATATAGGCCCAGGGACAGAGGGACATCTCCACCCCCCCATCCTCCCTGTGCCAGTCCCATAGTGGGCTACTTTTAGGCTGGATCACTGGGTCAGCTGCATTTTTATTACTTTTAAAATGTTCACAATAAGTTGCTGTTGAGTTTTGCCCCCTGGGCTTAACTTTGCCAGCCCTCCCCTGTATAGGCCTTTTATTGATATGTTTATTTATTGTTATTGTCTTGAATTAATTTAGATGAACAGAAAAATCTAAGAACAGCGCTAAAATACCTGTATTAAATACATAAAATCTATTTAAAAAAAAAACGCCAAATATTGCAGAAAAACCATATAATGAATTTTATTATTTTAAGAAAAATAAAACCCAAAACATCTATATAAAACAAAACACTTTTCAGTCAGAATCAATACAACATTTCATTTATTAATAGATTTCTGTGTATAGCACCAGTCTAAAAGCAGTAAATCCACATTCCAAAATTCAAAGTTGAGTCCACAATCGGAAAATATTTGCAACTTAATTATATCACTCAGGGAGTTAGAGTCCTGTTCAGGCGCAACAAATAAGAGGAATGAATATGTCTCATGATAAATTTGGGACTCACAGTCCCATTTAATAAAATGTCATTGAGCTAAAAATCTATGCAGCACTTGATTATACCATTGACAGTCCCCTCCGAGGTGGTAAGCGGCACTAGACTCCAAATATTAATCAGAACAGGCACTTAGCGGATGTATAGTCTATGTCAGATTAGGTCTCGCCATTCGCCACATGTGGAGCGCTGTCCAGTCACTTGTTTCATGTTATGCTGACTATAACGGAACACAGAATAATGGTGCTTAGTATATAAATCATTATATATCAGAAAGGTATTGGGAGATTGCACTACGTTCTTCTCAATTGACGCGTTTATCTGCTTCACTAGCGGTTGCAAACGGTTTCTGGATGGAACTTTGCTTCTAAATATTTTTGTCTTATCATTTATGCTTTAGAGATTACAGAGTCTATTTTGGTGTTTATACAAGTGGTAGTGTCTGAGGTAATATTTTTTGCAATTGATTGACACGATTACATGTCTGATTTTTGGGAGTTAGGTTTATTTATAAAGCCATGTATCATCATCATCATCATTTATTTATATAGCGCCAACATATTCCGTAAACGCTTTACAATTGGGGACAAACATAGTAACCTAATAAACAAACTGGGTAAAACAGACAAAGAGGTGAGAAGGCCGCTGCTGGCAAGCTTACAATCTATTGGAATGTAAGATTGACATCATGTTTGCTAGGTTGATGATCTTATTACGCACATGTACACAGTATCACTAAGAATGTGGCCAATAGTATTAGATAGACTATTAACACGGCTAGTCATGGTGCTGTAGAAGGACCTCACTCTTTTATAGAAGATAATACGGCAGGAGATAACCTTGTAAAGATGTCCACATTGGAAGTTCTGGCTGTTGTGTTTTGTGAGATTAAGGCTGGGTACACACTTCAGGGTTTTCACCCGATTATCGTGCCAGTCACATGATAAATGACTGTTAGGTTTGATGTAGCATTAGTGTGTACGTTCCCACTAACATGTTTTATCGTACCAAAGCACATCCTATCTTTTGATTTTATAAATGGACCAAAAATCACAATGAACGATGTTTGTCAAATTCTGCAGTGTGAATGCACTCCCGACCAGCAGTGTAGGCAGATCCCCATAGAGTTTACAGAGTCGCAATGTTTTCAGCAGATGGTTATGACAGATGAAGAGCACAGATATGAAGGTAAGTTGTGTATAGTGTGTACACATGAATCAGAATGCAGATCGTGACTTTCAGTCATTGGTAAAATCGTTAAAGGTATCCCATCAGGAGAAATTTTCTGTAGTGTGTACCCAGCTTTCGGTATCAATGGCTTAGTGGTTAGCACTTCTGCCTCACAGCACTGGGGTCATGAGTTAGATTCCCGATCTTGGCCTTACCTGTGTGGAGTCTATATGTTTTCCCCGTATTTGCGTGGGTTTCGAGCAGGTGCTCTGGTTTCCTCCCACACTGCAAAAACATACTGGTAGGTTAATTGACTGCTATCAAATTGACTCTAGTCTGTGTGTCTGACTGTGTATGTATGTTAGGGAATTTAGACTGTAAGCTCCAATGGGGCAGGGACTGATGTGAGTGAGTTCTCTGTACAGCGCTGCAGAATTAGTGGCGCTATATAAATAGCTGATGATGATGATCAATACAAATTGCATCTTGTGCTAGTTGTCCCAATAGTTTTATAGTCTAACCACAATGTATTTGTTTTCAACAGGTTTAACTAAAACTGCAAAGATCTCTGGAGGATCACACAGTCCAGTTTGTTCACTAGAGTGTATAAGTGAAGATACCAGCATTGACATCAACATCCGAGCTACAAAATATGAAGATAGTTTCACAGACACTGATTTTTATACACCCACTGATCATACACAAATACAATATTCATCTACTTATATTAAGAAAGAATCTGTCTCCTGTGAGGAAGAAAATCTCATAGATGTTGACATCCCACCGCCCACAAATCATATGCAAAAACAATATATATCTAGTCATGTCAAAGAGGAATCTGCTTCACCCAAAGTAGAAACTCTCACAGAGACTAACATATATGCACATACAGACTATACACAGCCACAGTCTACAGATGTTGATATTAAGGAGGTCTCATTTGAAGAGGAGAATCTAACAGATACTGACAATTATACATCTATAGATGATAACCAGATACAATATACAACTATTTATATTAAGGAAGAATCTGACTCAAATGAAGAAGGAAATCTCACAGACACTGACAATTATACATCCACTGAAAAGTCACAATATACATTAGCTCTTACAGAGATGCATAGCAGATATCAGGAAAAACACGAGTTAGGAGAGAAATCATTTTTGTGTTCTTTATGTGGGAAGTGCTTTAAAAGTAAGTCAAATTTTGTTAGACATCAGAAGATTCACACAGGGGAGAAAATATATTCTTGCTCTGAATGTGGGAAATGTTTTAGCATTAAATCACATCTTATTAATCATGAGAAAATTCACACAGGAGATAAACCATATTGTTGTGCTGAATGTGGGAAATGTTTTGTTGTTAAATCAAATCTTGCTACACATCAGAAAATTCACACTGGAGAAAAACCATACTCTTGCAATGAATGTGGAAAATGTTTTATTAGTAATAAAGACCTCATTATACATAATCGAATTCACACTGGAGAGAAACCATATTCTTGCTCTGAATGTGGAAAATGTTTCAACACAAAGTCAAATTTGGTTACACATCAGAAAATCCACACTGGAGAGAAACCACATTCTTGCGCTGAATGTGGAAAATGTTTTATCAGTAACTCAAAGCTTGTTATACATCAGAAAAATCACACAGGCGATAAACCATTTTCTTGCTCTGAATGTGGGAAGTGTTTTACCGTAAAATCATGTCTTGTTTCACATAAAAAAATTCACTCTGGAAACAAACCATTTTCTTGCGCAGAATGTGAGAAAAGTTTTATCAGTAGCTCAGATCTTAATAGACATCAAAGGATTCACACGGGGGAGAAACCATTTTCCTGTACTGAATGTGGGAAATGTTTTGCCCAAAAATCACAAGCTTTTAGACATCAAAAAATTCACAAGAGATAGAAAATCTATGTAGAATGTGTGTGTGTGTGTGTGTATGTATATGTGTGTGTGTATATATATATATATATATATATATATATGCATACTGTATGGTTGTCTCAGAAACAAAGATTCCGTTCTGTAATATTTAATATATGTATTTCCTGTCGGTCATTGCAAAACTGATTTTTCCATTAAATTCTAAGTATGGATCATTAGATAGTGGATTTTGTTTTTATTTGTATTTATTTATGTCTTTATTAACAGTTATTTATATGTGCATAATAGTCATTCACCTCAGTCCCTGCCCCACTGGAGCCCCAATCAATATTCCCTAACACACAGAAACATATGTACACTAGGATTAATTTTGTCAGATGCCAATTAACCTACCATTATGTCCTTGAAGTTTGGGAGGAAACCAGAGTACCCGGAGGAAGCCCACACAAACTCTGTGTGAACATACAAACTCCTCATAGATTGGCCTCTGGTTGGATTCACACCCTGACTCCCAGGACTGTGAAAGAACAATAATAACCACTACGCCACTATTAGTATTTAAACATCTGGAGGTATATTTACTAAACTGCGGGTTTGAAAAAGTGGATATGCTGCCTGTAGCAACCAATCAGATTCTAGTTATCATTTATGTAGTGCATTCTACAAAATGACAGCCAGAATATGATTGGTTGCTATAGGCAACATCTCCACTTTTCCAAACCCGCAGTTTAGTGAATATACCCCCTGGTGTTGTATGTGTTACGAGCCGCGGCGGCTCTGGGCACCGCCGCGACTCACTTCCAGGTCTGGCTCGGCGTCCCGGCCGTCGTCATGACGATCGGGACGTAATTTCCTCCAGGTTCCGGCCGTCGCCTAGGCAACGGTGGGGAAGCTTTTTGTCTCCTGCGCTGCATCCCGGCATCTAGGGCAGCCGGGCCCGTGCGCACTTCACATTTAATTATGAGTCCAGCTGGGCTAAGTATTCCCTGCTGTGCAGGGCACCGTTCATTGGCTCTTGCTTGTTTATTAGGCAAGAAAACAGGGATACTCTGCACTCTCCAAACACACATTTAATGCTATATCAAATAAGTACAATGTGTTTGGAGAGTGCAGAGTATCCCTGTTTTCTTGTCTATACAATGTGGGCAACCCCCTCTTGCACCCCAGTCTGTACATGGTGAGTGCAGAGGACCTATGTCTGTTTTTGTTTATTAGGCAGCAAGGGACAAGCCCTTACTGACGGTTATAGTTCCTGCTTTGCTGCTGAGTTCCTGGTTGCTGTTACCTTTGGATAGATTTCTTGTTGCCGACCTTTTGCCTGACTCCTACGATGCTGATTTACCTGTGACCCCTGACCCCGGTTTGTGTACTGGATTTTCTGTCTGCTGCCAGCTTCTACCCTTGCCTGGACCTCACTCTGCTATTGCTCCTATCCTCTATCGCTGGGTTCTCCCCAGTCCGCGCACAATTCACGACCCTCAGCTGTCTGCGGCCAAGTCTGTCCCCACCACTAGGGGCTCCAGCGAAAACCAGACTTCTGAGTAGACTCTGGGTTTTGTGTTGCTGGCTGTGGGGGGGGTTCCTAACAGTATGTTGCTTAGTTTTGAGACCATTAAGTTAGATTTAAATATAAGAGGAAAACTGAGCCCTAAATTTGAGCTAAACTTACTCATCAGCATAGGCTTAGAGAGTGAACATGCTCAGTCTGGGAATAGGATCCACACAGCAGAGGTAATCTCTGTTTGGGAATAGTGGTGGGAGAGTTTTGTAAAAGATAAAAAATGGAGAAAAATTGGTGGATGTAACCAGGATGAAAGAAAGCTTGAAACACACCTGCACCTTGATTCCAAGGAATTAATTACTGGAAGGACATTGAGGGAAAAGATTTGACATCAACTAAGGTGAACATAACACCTCAGTACTCAAAAGATATAACACACTTTATGTTTCTACCAGTCTTTGGAAGGGACTCCATCTTAATTTACTTTAGGCCACACTGGGCACCACAATTGAATGTCCAAAGATATAGAGTGGTCATAGACAGCTAAGTAATATTCATGTTGTCCACACTTGTTTACTCCAAGGAGTTTCTTTCAAACCCAATGAGTATCAAAATTGACGGTGGTTAAATGGTAAGATAAACGAGGGCACCTGTGGGTTATTCCATTGTCAGAAGCAGTTAAAAAATTGACTGATTCTGCCACGAGTATCAATGGAAAGGAATGTCCAAACGTAAAGCTGGGATGTAGGCCACGTTTTGAGCCACGCGAATGCTTCGCATGTGGCAAGAGCAAGAATCTTTCCAGTATTTTAGAGCTTTTTATTTAAGTTGACAAACAGTTTACTAATAATAATATTTGTGATGCAGGTGGGTGTAAACCCCCTGTGGTCAGAGCGTATGATTTGCATAATTAAGTTTTAGAGGCAACACTGATTTGTGTTCAAACAAACATTGGATGATTATGGCACCATCAGGGGTTAAGAAAATAAAATCTAAATATACAAATGAGGACTGCCAGCCCTGTGTGCAAGTAAACCAGGGGTTAGCTAAGCAGATGTCTCCTCTACAAATCCGCCTAGTGTCTGTGTCCTGTCCGCTACAGGATCTACACATAAGAGCAGATAAGGTTTTATGGCCCTGTCCAGATGCTGGGCCTACAGAAAACCTTTGGTAATTTCAGGACCTTACATTTTCATATAGGGAACAAAATACATCAAAGCACTTCTTTTACAAAGCCACATCTGAGATGGTCACTGTATATATTTATAATCTGAGTAACTAGCTGCATTAAATACATCACCATAGGTACCATCCTTAAAAGATAAATAGGTGAAATATTCTGTGGAGGACTCCAGATAGTATATTTATGTTTCATATGTATCTGTGTGTAAATTCATATTCTGTTGATTGAACTTGTATTATAATACTTTTTTCAAGAAAAAATATATTTATAGAATTTTTGACTAAAGTGTGTTAGAACAAAAGCATACACACATACTAAACAGTCAGTAAAGCTGGATCCACCTCTGCTCTGCTTCCTTTATTAGTTGGGAGTACCACAAGGCTCAGTACTACTGTAGGTCCACGGTGGCTCAATGGTTAGTACTTTAACCTCACAGTGCTGGGGTCATGAGTATGAATCCCGACCATGGCCTTTTCTGTGTGAAGTTTGCACGTTCTCCCCGTGTTTGTGTGGTATCCTCCGGGTGCTCCGATTTCTTCCCAACACTCCAAAAAAATACTGTTCGGTTAATTGGCTGCTGACAAAAATGAACCCTAGTCTGTGTATATGTGTGAGTAGGGAATTTAGAAAGTAAGCTTCAATGGGGCAGGGACTGATGTGAATAGCAAATATTCTCTGTACAAAGCTGCAGAATTGGTGCTATATAAATGATAATGATACTACCTTTTAGTAATCTCTCATTGAAGGAGAGTTGGGAGCAGCAGAGGATGTTTAAAGGGTAATGCAATGATGTGTGATATTGTTACTTCTTGGGAATCAATCTCCTAGAGGTTCTGTCCATTTTTCAGCATTCCCGTGTTCAGATTTCATGAAAAATATGTGAGTTTTCGGTTTCTATTTAACTCCTGTTTAATTTAAGAAACATGTTTGCTTTATTTATGTATGCCATTTTGCTATATATATTTTGTACAATAAGTATTGTGACCTTCTTTGTCATATTAAAATCCATTTAAAAACATCCTGTCTTTGTGTTCTTAAATAATTCCATGCCAGAAAACCGTGGTTGTTGCTAATGCTACATTTAAGGCAGATCATTTTTGGATTTACAATACTTCTGTTTAAATTAGGTTGAGATTGCATTTTGAGATAAATCAGTGAATAGCTGACGATTTCCTCAGTGTCCGCTTCGGAACCAAATCTTAGTGGTGGCAGAACTAGGTAGTTAAAAGTGAGTGTGATGTAGAATTTTGGGGGAGTTTATTCATTTTTAGACAGGCCAGGTGGTTTTGTTTTGATTAGCCCTTTCACACCCACGTGTCATAATTGCTCAGTGAGTGGTGTTGCGACAGGTGTGGGGTTTATTGTTGGGCACAAACCCAGCTCCAACAACCCCCTGGACCTTTACAGCTGGATGTGGTTGAATCCCAAGAAAGAATACAAGAAACAAAATTATCTTAATATTGTGGTGGGTACCAGGCAACAGTTTTTTAAATATTAAGCCCACCTGCGAACCCTTTCACTGGTAGGAGGATCACTTTAGAACCCTTCATAATAAAAACTGCTTATATACTTGGGTTTACCTGGAGAGGAGGCCAAAACCTCAGGATGATAATTGAACCACTGATCCTTTGTTCCATAAGCAAAGTCTTCATTGTCCTAAACCAGTAATGCCTGACTTACTGGAGCCAGCCACAGCAGGGAACCTAGTGGGGGGTCAGCAAGTAGAATCCCCCTGAAGATACCAGGGAATGTACAGAAACCAAACCCAGGGATAAAAATAGGTTTCTAGTTGGCAGTACTGGGTGAGATTTCGGATTACTGCTGGGCTGACTCAACTAGGGAGAAGCCTTTAATACTCTACACCTTCTCTGTGCTTAGAAAAAGACTGTTATCATTCCACACCATGTCTAACCACTGCTATGCCAGCAGAAAGGCCGACAGTACCTAGGGTTTGCACTCCGGTAAACGGGGTAACTTTCTTTGTATTTACCTGTGTGTTAAGGACAGCTGCTCAGTTATAATGTTTAGTAAAGTAAAGAAAAAAGCAATTTATCAGGTTAGTTCAATCAATCATTCTTCTTAATACATGTTCTATGTTTAGGGGTGATCTTTACAAAAGGCAACAATTTCAATCCTCAAATTAACTCTATCCGAACCTCTAGAGACTATTGCTCTATCGTACTATACTTTTTATTTTAAATGCAAAAGCTATGTTTACTTTCTATATTTTGGGGCTATCCCACTGAAAACATCCTAATACTGCACTCAGGTTAAACAATATTATAATATTATTATATAGGCAATCACAATTATTGTAATGTGGGGACCTCTAAGGTTAAGTGTTTAAACACTTAACCCGACATTGTCGCTTTAAATTTCTATTGACAGATGTTTCGATGACGTCAGCCTGCAGTGCCGAACACTTCTCCAATCGGAATCACTTGCTGTCAGCATGGTGCTCCCATCGGAGATCTCCAGCGTCGGGTTGAAGGTAAGTCTGTTTCTTTTACAATCGGTTTTTCATAATTTCGGACTTTCTTTGTAGGACTTCTCCATGTCGGAGTAGTGGACATCGGTAAAGCATACCCAACCTGCTCATAGAACGGGATCACAGAGTACTGAAGTTTAAAATTGTTGTAACAATCACTGTCAAGTTCCAAACTGTCTCTGGAAGCAACATCCACACAAGAACTGTTCGTCGGAGCTTTGTGGATTGGGTTTCAATGGCTGAAGAGCCACACACAATCCTCAAATCACCATGCACAATGTCAAATGGAGTGGTGTTAGGCAGTGTGGGAAGTGTTTTAAACTTAAATCCTACCTTTCTAGACATGAACAGAATCACAAAAAAAGGAAACCATATTCTTGTAGTGACTGTGGAAAATGTTTTATCAGTACCTCAGAACTCGATAGACGTCAGATAATTCACATAGGAGAGAAATCCTTTTCTTGCTCTGAATGTGGGAAATGTTTTAACAGTAACTCAAAACTTGTTAAACATCAGCTATTTCACACAGGAGAAAAAAAATATTGTTCTGTCTGTGATAAAGGGTTTACGTGTAATGCAGATCTTGTTAAACATTAGAGGATCCACACAGGTAAGAAGCCATATACTTGTGGTTTCTGTGGTAAGTGTTGTATAAGGAAAGAACATCTTATTATACATGAAATAATTCACACTGGAGAAAAACCTTATTCTTGCTCTGAATGTGGGAAATGTTTTATGAGTAATTCAAATCTTACTATACACCAGATAATTCACACAGAAGAGAAACGATTTTCTTGTTCAGAATGTGGGACATGTTTTGCCCAAAGATCACTTCTTCGTAAACATCAGTCCAATCACACAGGAGACAAGCCATATTCTTGTGCTGAGTGTGGCAAAAGCTTTTTCAGTAGCTCAAATCTTGCTACGCATCAGAGAACTCACAAAGGGGAGAAACCATATTCTTGTGTTGAATGTGGCAACTGTTTTACCTGTAAGACTTCTCTTGTTATGCATCAGATAATTCACTCTTTAGAGAAACCATACACTTGTGCTGAATGTGGGAGATGTTTTATTAATAAGTCAGTTCTTATTAAACATCAGAAGATTCATACATATTCTTGTGCTGAATTTTGAATATGCTTTGACAAAAAGTCAATGCTTCTTAGGCATGAAATAATTCACACTACAGTGAAATCATAAACCATTGTTGCTTAGGCTTTAGGCATCAGATAACTAACAAAAAAGTGATAACCCATGTAACTCCGCTCTGAAGTGAATTGAACACAAACAAAACTTTGCATAAGGAAATCCATATACTTGCTGTTGGAATGTTTTAGAATGTAATACTACAATGTTTTTACACTTGGGTATGAACATACACTTTTCAAACATAATTTTCAGCAAATATCTGAGGATACAAAATGGGTATTAATAAATGGACTTTGTAAATAATTTTCCCTGGCATTCAGTGACATTCTCTTAGAGTTTCTGTCAACAGTTGAGTTGAATAATATTTGGTGGGTAACAGCAATTTTTGGTATTTCCAGCCCACAGTTATTCTCTTTATATTTGCCTGTAGCTACTTGTATATATGTAAAATGGCCATAAACCCAGTCTCCCTTCAGCAACACACACTCTTCTTCATTGGTACTAATGGGCAGCACGGTGGTTAGCACTTCTGCCTTACAGCACTGGGGTCATAAATTCGATTCCCGACCATGGCCTTTTCTGTGTCAAGTTTGTATGTTCTCCCCGTGTTTGCGTGAGTTTCCTCCGGGTGCTCTGGTTACCTCCCATACTCCAAAAACATAGGTTACCTGGCTGTTTCTAAATTGCCCTTAGTCTCTCTCGGTCTGTGTGTGTCTGTCTGTCTGTGTGTGTGTATGTTAGCGAATTTAGATTATAAGCTCCAATGGGGCAGGGACTGATGTTAATGAGTTCTCTGTACAGCGCTGTGGAATTAGTGGCGCTATAAAAATAAATAGATGATAGTATATTGTGCTAGTCGCTTTCCCACCATCAATTAATACTTTATATTCTTCCCTTTTTTTATCTGCCTCTTTCCCTTGTTAGCAACTATCCGTTGTTCCCCACATCCAGTCAGTATTTAAATCCTGTTGCATTCATTTAAAAAATGTTTTACTAGAATACCCACATATCTCACACAAGACACTACAAAAACGTTAATTCATGCACTCATTATCTGCACACATTGACCTTTGCTATACCATCCTTACTGGTCTTCCCTGAACCAGACTAACCCCTATAATCTATTTTGCGCGCAGTAGTTAGACTATTTTTCCTTGCAAAATGTTATTCCACTGCTGCTCTGCTATGTCAGCCCCTACATTGGTTGCCTGTTTTTTTTTTTACTAAATTCAATATAATATGCTTCCACTAACATACAAGGTCATGAACAACTGCACCAACATACATATCTTCACTTGTCTCAACATATCTCCCAACTCAACCCCTCCATTCTGAGCAAGATTTGCTTCTCTCCTCCACACTCGTTGTCTACTCCCATTGTCAGTTACAGGACTTTTATTGGTCTGAACCAATTCTGTGGAATACCCTCAAATGCACAACAAGACCTGCCTGTAGCCTTCTAACCTTCAAGCGGTATCTGAAAACCCACCTCTTCAGGGAAGCTTATCAAATTCTTCAAACATCCTTGTAACCTCCCTAGACTATTCTGTTCACACAAGACTTACATATGTTCTTTCTATACTCAAACATCCCAACATTGTTGAAGGACTGGATCATATAGCCCACTAAGCACTTTTTACCCTTGCAGTCTGGCTGGACCAATATACAATATGTAGCAATTAACCTCGTGTATCAAATTCCTATCATCTCATACCTCTTGTCTGTAATACTCAGACATTTTTTATCGTTTATTTATTGCTTGTTCCCAATTGTAAAGTACTACAGAATATGCTGTAGTTATATAAATAAATGTTTATACTAATAACTTCTATATACTTCCATTGGCATTTTCTGGCAAATGAGACCAAAGTGATAAGCAATCAAACATTTTAAAAATTGAAAATAATGATGACTGCTCCCAATATTGATTTAAGTTGATTGCAGTTTATTTAAAGTAATTTAAATGTATTTTCTATTAAGGAAAAACAACATATCAAAAACTAAAGTAACTTTTATTTTACATTTTAAAGACACCAATGGGGCTTATGCTTTTAATTAAAAAGTCAATGATTGGTCAAAGTGACAAATGAACATACGTCGTTCACTAATGTGAACATTTACTGCAAAAACATGACATTTTGCAGCATCAAGAAATATAATATTTTAAAGACCGTTGTGAATTTTTGAAACTGACATTTAGTAGTATTTTTAAATACTTTTGAAAACTGGAAATCACCCCTGGGCATTTACTTATTTTATTATGTATTAGATCACCTTAAAAGTATTTTACAATTTGAGACGGATGATTTACTAGTACAGCAAATGGTTGGTACAATATTCTTAAAATTACTTTTTTTTCTATACCAATGTGTGATCATTTTGATGCACAAATCTGAATTTGTTGTGTGTATTATACACTCAGTGGCCACCTTTTAGGTACATCTTTGCCACCAGAACAGCCTGAATTTTCCTGAGGTATGAATACACCAAAGTGCTGGAAATATCCCCTAGAGATTCTGGTCCATGTGGACATGATAGCATCAGGCAATTGGTTCAGATTTGTCGGCTGCAAATCTCCAGTTCCACCACATCCCAAAAGGTGCCCTATTGGATTGTGGATGCCATTGGCATACACTGAACTCATTGTCATGTTCATGGAACCAGCTTGAGATGACGTGTGCTTTGTGACATGGTGCGTTATCCTGCTGGAAGCAGCCAGCTGGAAGATGGGTATTTTGTGGCCATAAACGGATCATCATCATCATTTATTTATATAGCGCCAACATATTCCGTAGCGCTTGGTCATGGTCAACATGTTGCAGCAGAAATCGCGACTTTTCAGACCAGGGACGTTTTTCCAATCTTCAACTGTTCAGATTTGGTGAGCCTGGGCCTACTCGAGCCTCGGTTTCCTGTTCTTAGCTGACAGGAATAGAACCCATTGTGGTCTTCTGCTGCTGGTGTCCATCCAATCCAAGGTTCAATGTACTGAACGTTGAGAAAATTCACCTTTGTATACCATTGTTGTAACACATGATTATTTGAAAATTGTTGCCTTCCTCTCAGCTTAAACCAGTCTGGTTATTCTCCTCTGACCTCTCATTAACAGGGCATTTTGGCCTACAGAACCGCTGCTCACTGGATTTTTTTTGTTTTGCACACTATTATCTGCACATATTTTGCACATCTCAGGATAACGAGAAAATTAATGAAAAAAATAATTTCTTATTTCATTTGGCAATAGTTTTGAAATATATTTAACTATTTAGTCATATTTTATTAAGTGGAACTGAAAGCCCACGTCTAAGGGGGTGTAGTACGAGTTAACGATAATGTAAACACAGACTGTATTTACACCTTTATAATTATAACCATAGTGAAGAAAGTGACATGTAAACAACAACTACTTACCTGTAAACAGACACACTGGAAATCCAATGTGAGGAGAGGACGACACTTCCAAATAACGTAACTTGCAAGCGCGACTTGGATTTTTTTTTTTTAAAGCGGAAACGCACGAACACGTTTAATTCTGGTTATATTAATTGTATTCCTAACCCTAAAACCTAACGTAAAGGTAATACTTACATGGGTCCGTGCGTTGCCGCTTTAAAATCCGTAATGTCCAAGTCGCGCTTGCAAATGACGTAATTTGGAAATGTCGCCCTCTCCTTACATCGGATTTCCAGTGTGTCTGTTTACAGGCAAGTAGTTATTTTTTACATGTCGCTTTCTTCACTGTCGTATTAATTATGTAGGTGTAAACAATGTCAGTGGTTACATCACCGTTAATATGATTACCACCTGTTTAAGGCTTATTTAAAGCTCCCATTATATACATTGATCACTTGCCAAACCTGCCCAAAAAGTATTTATAGCCCTCCTCAGTAGCATAACAATAGAGGTTGAAGGAGATGCACTTACAAGGGGGCTTGAGGTGAAACCCCTATATGCATTGAAGGGACCCATGTGCCAGCCAAGACCCAGAGCTATTCCCCAAAAGCAGGGACTTATTGGGAACTGAAAGTGGCCCTGGAAAATAAATCTGTTCTATCATGCATACTGCCGGCTGCTGATTAATCTGTAATGTGAACAATGTAATGTATCTGTACTAGAAGTTCTTTCTTTCATGTGTTTCCTGAGTGCTACTGGGGCAGTGATGACTAACCTGTGACACTCCAGGTGTTGTGAAACTACAAGCCCCAGCATGCTCTGCCAGTAGATAACTACCTGATAGCTGGCAAAGCATGCTGGGGGTTGTAGTTTTACAAACACCTGTAGTGTCACAGGTTATTCATCACTGTACTAGGGGGCATATATTGGACTTCTCTTCAGCAAATTTAAGAAAAAACAGGCCACGCCCCTAGCCACGCCCCCATGTTGTATCTTTCACAGTGATATTCATATGTAATGAGACGTCTCCTGTATTTGAGCTACTGTCGTGTTGTAAAACATTAGAAGAATAGTAAACTCTTCTTATACAAAAACACTTGTCCTCCGGGCAGAGAGACTCTCTTCAGTCCTTATCTTTGACCATTTGCTTCAGTGTTCCTCGTCACTTGCAGATAAACACTAGGGTAACAATGCAGTGTCTGGGAGAACGTTGGCCATTTTCTTGTAGCCCGCTAAATCTAGAAACTGGTCTGAAATTCAGAATGTAACGGACACATGGCTAAAACTCCCAGAAGTCACCGCTTTCACTACATGACTACAACTACCAGAATCCCATGCTGTAGCCTTTGTCAACTTCCTGTTGTAAGATAAATGTGTGTATTGCTGAACTGAATGTTTCCTGGAAAAGGTAATAACCCTGTGATGTAGTGTTGTTGTTGTTATTATTATTATCATCTGTTTATATCATAGTTGCAAATTGTCTCTTATTTCCAAGGACAGTCCCAGGGTTTCCATATTTCTCCCAGGTGCACAAAATAATGATTACATTTCTGCATCTTCAATGCAATCCTTAGATGACTTTTTAAAATGCAAATAAAAGGCTTGGTATAATCATGTGTGTCATGCCTACATGCCCCAACTGTGCAACAAGGGCTCCCTGTGAACAATTTTAGAATGTTGGTAATTATGGTTTATGTGGCATGGGGTTATGGTTATATAACATCAGTCTTCATGATTTTTTTTGTACAGACACTTCCCAACTGTTCCTCTATTGTACCAACAATAAATTCAGTCTTGCCCAACTGACTAAAGCTGGGTAAACACTACAGGTTTTTCATCCAATCATCTGTCCGATTACACAATAAACAACTGCTAGGTCAAAATCACATTACTGCCATGAGCATGTTTTATTGTACCAAAGCACAGCGTATTGTTTGGTTTGACTTTATAAACTGACTAAAATAGCTACACATCACTAAAAAGACAATTAAATAATTTTGTGCCAATTCTGCAGTGTGTACATACTCGCGACCATTTGTCCGACCATTCTGCTGACTGTTCCTCCAATTGCGACGCCTTTCTGGGAGTGTATATTTAAATTTATGATTTTGTCTCTTACGTCTCCAACGTGCTGTATTGTCTAAGTATGGAGCACAGTGATCTTCTTTTCATAGCAGATCATTAATAAACCTTTTTTACATGCTCTATATGTCATCTACGTATTCCTGTATGCAAGTGTATATAACATGATTTGTTAACACGTGAAAATACATGTTCTCATAAAGTCTAATTTATTAACTGATGTGACGTGTTCATTTCTTAATTTCTGTATTATCTGCGTGTTATTTTGCCTGTTATCACACCGTCTTTTATATAC
The DNA here is from genome assembly GCF_038048845.1 of Mixophyes fleayi. Classification (NCBI taxonomy): domain Eukaryota; kingdom Metazoa; phylum Chordata; class Amphibia; order Anura; family Limnodynastidae; genus Mixophyes; species Mixophyes fleayi. The sequence goes on along the minus strand of NC_134407.1, from coordinate 208,614,796 downwards.
ACACATTGTCAGGGTGACCCGATTCCAGCTCCCCAATGTGATAACTTATGAAATAATCAAACAGGCAAAAAATATATAACCTCTATTTTGTCAGGAAACCGCTCCTAAATACCTTTACCCGTCACAAACCGCACTCTACACACTCGTGACTTGGAAGTTTACTGTAAGAGGACACCCAGGATTCCAGCCTAAATCTTATGCTCGCCTACCCCCAAGGTTACAGATTTAACTGGTCCCTTCCCCAACACAGGCAAGTACTTCCACCCCTCTCTGCAACTGTAACTATCTACGTATAAGGCCCATAGAACGCCTATGACTTAATTACCTAATTGTGCATACTCTACGCTCTGTTAAAATAAGTTAACACTTCCCACACTGGTATTTAAAGGGTTAACACAGCTAAGCAATCAAACCTCTTCTAAACAGGCAGCAGATTCGTTTAGAGCAATAAGGACAGCACTTATTAATCTATAGATTTAATTTACAAAAAAGTAGAATGCTTACAGATTATAAAAACAATTAAGAAAAGTTGACATAACATACAGCAAAACGAATTAAAAATTAAAAAGCACAAAGTTGCAGAGTATAATCTTACATATGCATTGTATAATCTGCGCCAAGGGAAATTGGCTTGGAAGATGGACATCTTATCAATGTTGATTAATTTCCCAAAAGTTTGACAATATCTTGTAAGTGGTCTCGTCTTTCAAAGACACTTTCTCCACCTTTCTGCTCCTACAGAGGCTGGTCCCCAGGGGAGGCCTGTGACACAGTTTTACAACCAAAATGTACATCTTCCCTGTTTAATACCCAATCCTATAATGTAACAAATCTTTCATGGGGAGTGTCACACAGAAGCACTTTTATCATTAATAAATCCAGTACAAATTTACTAGTCTACAGATACCAAACAGAGATGGTCAAGTGTATTAGTTGAGCTGATACTCATTTCCTCTCATTCCCTGCGTGACAGACAGCTTTACTTGACATACTGACTGCCCTTCATCATACTATTTATGAATATGTTTGATCACTAACTGTATTGATTTGTAAATGTGTTTTGGATATGGAATTATATTTGCCTATATAAAATATAGCAAGCCATCTTGTTGTGACATAGCCCATGTCTCTTTGTGTAAGACAATTATGATTATGTGATTATGCTTTATTCACCACAGTTATGTTACGGGGTTAATCCTTATAACTGTAATTCCTTCCTTTTTACTACACACACTAGCTAAATTTTATAACCTCTTATGGCCAGAATAAAACTTATGGACAAGTCCATAGGTTCAGTTCACCTGCGTCTGTACCACAGCACATGTCAAGTGGACAAAAGTGTATTCATTATGAAATGTAAGCATATGTACACGATATCTAAAAAGTCTCACTTATTTACTGGTGTATTATGTGCACATTTATTTTATGTTGTTTCATATACCTCTATGTATATGTAATTTTCCTGTGCTGCAGGCAGATTATAGGTATGCTGCTGTGATGGTCCATAACAACTAAAATATAGATTTTAACATATAGGTACACCTTACATTGTTTTAACTCTTTAATGAATTTTAATGACCTTCTTTAGGGTCTGATTTTATTTCCCCAAGTCCTGTGTCTGTGTTTTCCTCTTTCATCTCCTGGCTATGGCTCCTTCTCTTTTCTTTCTCTGTGTTCCTGTACACAACTCATCATGTATTTTTCTTTCTGTAAATAGATTACATTGTTTTGCTAATCATACTAATCGTTATTGTTATCTTTAACACCGTTTGCTAAAAAGCTTTACAATATTCCCTTTTTTTTTATTGTTCATTCGTATTCTTTTCAACTTTTGTTGCGCCTTGTTCTTCAAATCTGACAATCTTTTTTGTATCTGGAACTTGCTTCTTTTTATCCCTCCAAATTTGTCGCGTAGCATATTAATCAGCGTCTGTATTTTACTTTTCTTTTTTTTTCTTTTTCGGACCATCACGTCCATCTCCCTAGGACTCATCGGTTTGGCTCTATTCAACTCTTCCAATAGCATCCCTTCTTCCCCCTCCATTCCTCCCTCACTTTTATTTTTCTTAGTAGCCATGTTCTCACGTACCACTGGCAACAGCCTGTCTCCTCTCTATTTATTTAGACGCTTCTAGAACGTATGTGGGCTTTAACAGTTGGTATGGACCAATCACGGGAGCTCTAGCTGCAGAGTGGAGCATTGTGGGCGAATTTTCATTCGTCTATAACGTTCGTCCGCGGTGGTATTTGCATTGAGACTTTTTATTATTAGTTTTGTACTTTCTGATCAGATTCAACTACTTTTATAACTAATTTAATCGCTATTAGGTAAGTAGTTTATTACATGAGACTTGGCTTTGATTGTTTTTTTGTGTGTATGGAAATGTTACAATACATGCTTTATAATTTTTTAGAAATTTAATGATGGCATCTGACAAGAGTGTGAAGCTCACAAAGGATTTCATTGAGGCCTACAGATCCCATCCCTGCTTGTGGCAATCCAAGTCAAAAGAATATTCCAACAGGCGGAAGAAGATGAGGGCTTATGAGAACATGGTGAGAGTGAGCCTTCCCCATTATCCAGAGGCTACTGTAGATTGGGTCAAAAGGAAGATCCAAAATATGAGGACTGTGTTCAAGAAGGAACTCAACAAGTTGGAGTCCTCAAAAAGATCTGG